>NC_133659.1:91814288-91963852 GCF_037893015.1 Macrotis lagotis
GTGATCCATACTCATATGAAAAATTGCTCTACATCACTACTTATTTGAGAAATGCAAATTATACTATCTCTTAGGTACCACCTCATACTCTAAGATTGGTCAATATGACCAGAAAGGATAATAATCAATGTTAGAAGGGATGTGGGAAATCTGGGACAATAATACATTGTTGGTGGAGCGGTGAACTCAACCGTAGTTTCTGGAGAGCAGTTTGGAATTGCACTCAAAGGGCAACAAAAATGTACATATGCTTTGATCCAGCATATCACTACTGGTTCTATACCCTGAAGAGATCATGAAAAAGCGTAAAACATCACTTGTACAAAAGTATTCCAAACAGCCCTGTTTGTGGTGGCAAAGAATTGGAAATTATGAAAATGTCCTTCAATTGGGGAATGGCTTAACAAACTGTTGTATATGTATGTCATGGAACACTATTGTTCTATTACAAACTAGGAGGGATGGGAATTCAGGGAAGCCTGGAAGAATGTGCACAAAGTGATGCTGAGTGAGATGAACAGAATGGAAAAACATTGTACACCCTAACAGCAACTTGGGGGTGATGATGAATCTTGATGAACTTGCTCATTCCATTCATATAACAATCAGGGACAATTTGGGACTATCTGCACTGAAGAATGTTATCTGAATCCAGAGAAAGTATTCTGGAGTTTAAACAAAGACCAAAGACTTTTATCTTTAAACTTAGGGAAAAAAAAAAAACACTGTTAACTTCTTATGTAATTTTGCTATCTCTCATTCTTTATTTTTCTTCCTTAAGGATATGATATGATTTATCTCATCACATTCAGTTTATATCAATGTATACCATGAAAGCAATGTAAAAACTAACAGAAATTGCCTTCTGTGGGGAGGGGAAAGGGAAGTCAGATTACATGAGTATTGTAAAACTCAAAATAAATATAATATTTCTTGAATAAAAATAAATTTAAGATTTTATTCAAATATTTGAAGTTGAATAATATACAGATATATTGCAGATTGCAGATGCATAAATTGTTGTCCATGCTGTCATCTATACAAGTGAAGGCAGCTCAATATTGAAATTATTAATGGCAATATTCTACCTATTATCTATCAGAAAGTGTGTAGATATTCACATTTCTTCTCTGTTCCTTAATGATATACGATTATTTGTGCAATGTATTCAATTTAAATTAATGTAGCAAAAGCAGAAGAACTGAAATCAAATAATTCCCTGATTCCTGGCAAGTTATATAGCATATCTTCATTTAAACATTAATAACCCCCCACCCTCCAACACACACATACACACACACACACACACACACAAACACATAAACACAAAGTGATCAGAGCTCTTTGAAGTACGGCTAATAGTGTCTTTGATTTTTTTGTTGAAGGGGCAAATTGATATAAAATGGTTTATTTAAAACAATATGAGACATTTGCAACATTCTATATGTGGGCTTCAATGAAGAAAAAATAATCATTAAAAAACTTGAAATTGTAAAACACATATTACTCATGCTAATATCCACTATTTTATTTCCTTTCCTCCCTCCATCCAAGTAAAGGTAATACTTTGATAGTTTTCATAATATCAAAAATAGTTTTTTATTCTTTGATAATTAACAGTAAAAAAAAATCCTTAACTAGGTTGAACTCAGTTGCTAAATATCTTCACAATTTCCATTTGGAAATCCATGTTTATAACGATGATGAACATTAGTAACTATCCATTTATTGCCAATGTTGCCACTCAATGTTTAAAAATCATCCAACTCTTATCATGGAAAACATAAAAATATTAAATTAAATGCTTCCAATATTCAAATTATAGCTAAAATATTTACAAATGGTTGTCTCATTCTCCTTCCCCTTCCAAAAAACCAGTTACAAAGTTATATTTTTAGAAAAACACAAATCTTTAAGTAATAGTAATAGTGGTCTATTAATCTAGCTGACCCAGTGGAATTAAGAAACAGCAACTATCTAGACCCCATTCTGACCACTACATAAGTTCCAATGTGGCCAAATCTCTGATGAGAGTATTCATGTGAGTCTGCCACATATCTGGTGACATTGCTTCCTATGGCCCCCAAGATTTTTCTGATTGAGTATATATCAATTAAACTTTCTTGTTTGACCTGTTCTTACTAAAATTGTATTGTAAGAAAAAAAATCTTCTCTCTTTTGTCACTTGCTTTTGGAGAGAATATATTAAGGAGGAAAGAAAACACAATACACATATATGTATGTATGTATATATATATGTATATATATATATATATATGTGTGTGTAAATTTACCTAAATAGAAATTTGCATATTCATATGCATACATATGTATTTGTAATCTTTTTGACTTGATAAAAACTATCAATTATACATTTTGGTGGGGAGTGGAGGGAACAAATCATGAATATAGGCATGAAAAAATAAGTATGTCACAAGTTCAACTTTGTTTATTGATCAGAATGTTTATTTTTACTTCATTGAGTTCTATTTGTAGAATGTAGCAAATGTTCATGGATATATATATATATATATATATATATATATATATATATATATATATCTTACATCTTTGTAACTATCCATCTATATATACATATATATATAAATATACTATAAAATGTATACATATTATATACGTACATATATTTCATATATGATGTGTACAAATTAGCTGAATAATTATGAGATACACATGTCCATCACCTATTATTGTATATCATACCATCAAGTGAAAAAAACTGAAGTTCACTTCTCTGTTAATGTCCTATGTTGGCTTATAAGAACAGTAGTTAATAAGAGCCCTGAATATTATTGCAAATATATTGAAGACCCTTTGCAGTTTTTTGTAGTCTCTTTAAAGCAGATTAGTTTAAGTATAATTATAGATGAAGATAGTGATGAACTAGAGATGGAAGTGAATGAGTGTTTAAGGTTTTTGGATAGTAACAATAGTAAGATGAGTACAGAAGAGTTTAATACTTCTAAAAACAAAATGGCTAAGATTAGCACAAGTATATAATTAGTAGATAATATGGCAAAATACTTTCAGTTACCTGCTCTGCTGCTGAATCTTTCTTTGATTTTCCTGAGCTTTGCCTTATCTCTATATCTCACCATTCACTCCCCATTAGCAGTTCTATTGCTAAATTCTTAGAAAATCTTAGCATACTTGATATAGTTTATACTTCCCAAACTTCCCTTTGTGATATTTAGCAGAGCAAATCTCTTCTTGACAATCATTTTGATCTCTAACTGTTCTTAAGTGTATTTTTTGATAATTCTTGATTTTTTTTTCTTGAGTTTAACAAGCCCTCCACCAGTGGTGCTATTGATCCCTTAACAATCCTTCCACCTCTTATTCAATGTAGTGCATAAAAATGGGGAATCGATTTCACATGTTTTTAAACAACTTTTTTAATCATCATAAATATAAATTTCTATAGAACATATTATATAGATAGTCATTGAGGTCTGATTATACTCTCAGATTCTGTGACTGCATGGAATTATTTCTAGAGAATTAAATTTGAAAATTAGTGAGATGTTATTATTGCTTAACATTTCAGAAATATTATTTTTTGTCATATTCCTTTACTCTGAGGATTTTTGTGTCTACTGCACAGTTACATGTGAATGTAAAGAAGGTCAAATTTATAAAGGTGATACTAACTTTTGATGTTTTCAAGGGCAAAATTTGCATAAATACATAAAAAAAATTCCTCTCTATGTTTACACGATCAAAGGCATGGTAGATTGTGCACTAGAATAGCTCTTTAAAAAAAACAACAAAAAGGACAAGGATTTTATAATTCCTTTAGGATTTCATTGTAAGTCCTATTCAATTCAAGTCTAAAGCAATTCAGATAATAGTAAAATAGTCATATGGAAATAAGAGATGTAAATCTAAAAGTACTTTGTTTGTATCATCTTAATTTAGTAATTATATTTTAAATGCTAAAATGTTTTTAAAAAAGATATAAACAAGAAAAAACACAACTTATAATATTTTCCATAGTATCATTATAAAATCCCATCCACCATAATCACAGTACAAATTAAATTGAGTAAATAATCTTGTATTACTTGTATTTGGATGATTGGTTGTTATGATTAATTAAATATCTATGTTTAAATTGTCCATAAATTGAATTTTAACATTTTTCAAAGAATTATCTCATTTAAAATGTTGTTTCTACCATTAAAACTATCTGGAATATCATTTATTTGTTGATCCAAAAATATCCTAGAAGAAATATATATATATACATATATATATATATATATATTTTTTGTGTATGTATAAAGTTAACTTTAGAAGTATGTTTCTTAAAAAATATTCAATGTGAATCAAAAATTATTAGAATATATATATATATATATATGTATATATGTCCAGGAGGGCATATATGTGAAAGAGGTAGATGGATAGATAATCAATGATAGATACCTAGCTACCTACATATATAAAATAAATAACAAATAGTTCCATTTTTTGCAGAATGATAAGGACATTTTCAGGTTTTTATAGCTGGTAGAATTTTCACAATCTTAGTGACATTATTAACTAACTAGATGATCTTTGGCAATTTTCTAAAGCTGTCTGTTCCACAATCGCCTATTTTTGAAATAGCAAGATTAAAGAAAATAGGACAGATATAATCATCACAGAATAGCATTAAACACATACATGAGATGGCACATGGGGCATCCAGTTTTGATTAAGTATAGTGTCTCCAGGAAAGATGGAGTTTAGAAACAGAAATGGAGTTATTGGATCAAATGATGGTATTGTTCACAATGCTAGAACAAGTATTCCAAACAATGAATTAGTTTATATATTAGAATAGAAAAGAAATATAGGTAAAATTCTTAGTATTCATAATAGAAATAGATCAACTTTATAATAAGTGAAGTGAACCTTCCATGGATGCTATAATTAAAATGGAGGAATGCTCAATTTTAACCTTGGTGGCATCTGATAGGACATGCTTTTTACCTTGCTATAATGTGCTATAAACACAAACTACTTCTTGCACTCAAGGAGCTTGTATGCTACTGGTGAAGGTTTGGAAGTAAATATATTACATAATTAAATTGAGTATCAATCATAATTATTTTTTTCAAATTTTTCAAATTTATTTTTATTTAAGACAATGGGATTAAGTGACTTGCCAAAGGTCACACAGGTAGGTCATTATTAAGTGTCTGAGCCTGGATTTGAACTCAGGTCCTCCTGACTCCAGGGCCAGTGCTCTATCCAGTATGCAACCTAGCTGCCCCAATCATAATTAAATTGAGTATAATTACACAATTAAATTGAGTAGACAATATTTTGATGGACCTATTAAAAACTAATTTAAAGAAAAAATTTTGAGAACTTTTTTAAAATTTACATGAAATGCAGATATTACACAAATCAATGATTACAAATGGTGGGAAAAAGAAAGAAAAAAGTCAAAAAGTACCAATGATCCAAGTTAAGAAAACAAGTGGAAAGAAATAACATGGAACAGAGCAGAGATTAATGCAATTCAAGATAGAAAAAGAACTGAAAAATTTAAGCTAACAAAACTGATAAATAATAGGTTTAATATCCAAAAAAAGAAAAGAGAAAGAAATTAGACCACAACAATAAAAGCAGAAATGAATAAAATAAATGAAAAGGGGGAAAGTCAATATAATAATGAAGTACTACTAAACATAATTTTATGTCAATAGATTTGAAAATCTTAAAGATATGTACAATTATTTATAAGTGTATAAAATCTAATAATTAAGTAACTTGGTCAAGGTTCAAATATAAAATGCTGAAAAAGAGACATTTTAGGAGAAAGAAGTTTGAAACATCCTCAAATTTATATAACGCTCTAAGTTTTGAAAAATACTTTACAAATATTCTCATTTTCTCCTCACAGATATGCGAATTAAGTGCTATTATTAATTATCCCCATTTTTTAGATCAAGAAACTGAGGCATGCAAAATGTTATGGTTGTTGCTGTGGTGACTTGACTAACACATACAGATTGGAAGTATCTGAGGTAAAATTCTAAACCAAGATTGCCTGACTCCATGTCAAGTGCTCTCTATGTCTTCTATCTTACCAATAATTCATACCAAAGGCTTAACTGAATATGACTAATAAAATGGGCAACTGGGCATGACAAAACAATGTAAATTACTTCTTTCCCATGGACAATGATGAAAACCTGTTTCTTGAAGACAGGAGAACTAACACATGCATGAATAAACTCCTCATTCAGTTGCAGCCAGCCACTAGTTGCTTTTGCTATAATTGAATAGATCTTTAAAACTTCTTTATTTAAATATCTTGGTCAAGTAACCAACAACATGAAGGACTAAATAATTTCTCAAATCATAACTGCCTCTAAAACTTCTCAAAAAGAGGAATCATGTTCAAAAGATTGAAGCAATTTCAGATGTTTCCCTGGTTTAGGACACAAGAACTCTAAGTAGGTACAAAAAAATTGATGGACTTAAAGCTGAGAAATCTATTGCTTATGTAGCACTCCCTTTCTCTTTAGAGAAACACAGTTTTCCAGGACTGCACAATGTGACCTATGGATTCACAATAGAATTTAACTCTTCAGAGCACCATCTCTGCCCTGGTTCATTGGAACTTTTTGGATAGCAGCATTCTGTGCAATACTAGAACTAATGTAGGAATCAAAGGAATGGTGATATCAGTGTGTGTGTGTTCAGTCATGAAGGGAAAGTGATTGTCATCATGGTACACCTAATTATGTCTCCAGAAGGACTTACTTAGGGCAGAGACCAAGACAAAACGTTTAGATTCAAACCTCAGAGTATCTATCATCCTAGGGGAAGCAATCAGAGAATGAGCAGTATGGAAATACAAGAGATGGGAGCAAAGCAGGACAGGGAGAGCAGAGAATGAGATTTAAACTATCTGAGGTACAAGAAAATTCAGTTTAAGATATTGAACACAAGTAGATAAGGAAGCTATTAATTACTAAAAGCAATATAAACTCCACATCAAATAAAATAATGTAGGAATTAGTCAATCAGTATTACAAGACACAAGAAAATGAATTAGTTCTTGTTTGCAAAGAAGCCATTATAGATTCCTATCAGATCATGGAAACAAACTAAGTTATTCATGAATAGTTTAAACAAGAAATAAGAAGTACCAATGAGACCTACACAAGAGAACCAATATTCAAAAGGGATAAAACTACACACTACAGTGGTAAAGCCTCATGAAATAAACAAAATGAAGACCCCATATTGCTGGTAGGGTGTACAATGTTCTTTTGGTTCTGCTCAACTCTCTTAGCATCAATTTATGTGAGTTTCCAGGTCTCTGAAATCCCATCCCTCTGAGTTTCTAGTAGAGCAATAATGTTCCATAATATACATATGCCACAATTTGTTCTGCCATTCTTCAGTTGATGGACATTCACTAGATTTCCAAATCTTTGCTACCACATACAGAACTGCTAAGAATGTATTGGAATGTGGCTTCCAAACAAGATGGCAGAGAGAAGACAGGCACAGTTCTAAAGTCTCCTGATCTTTCCCCATCTATGATATAAAGCAAACCTCTTAACAGAAATACAATCCACAAAACCAGAAAGAAAAGCCAGGAGAAAGAACATCTACCTCAGACTCAGGGCACAGATGGTGGATCAGCCATGGATCAGACTTGGATCAGCCTGATTAGGGTCTGGATTGGAGCCACATGTGCCTGAGGGTCCATGTGCCTGATGGGCTTGATCAGCGGTGGGGCTAGAACCCTGGGACTTAGATCTCCTAGGGAGCAGAGGCATTGGTGTTGCCACTGACCCTCTGGAGCTTGTCAAAAGTGCTGGGGAGAGAGTTCCAGTGCAGGAGAGCTGAGGACACCACTGACCTTTAGAATAGATCGAGGAGGGGCAACCTGAGAATTATTGGAGTTCCTGAAAACATTGACGAGAAAAATAAAGCCTGGACTTCATATTACAGGATCTAGTAATGGAAAATTGCCCTGATATCATGGACTCAGAGGGCAAAGTAGTAATTGAAAGAATACATTGATCCCCTCCAGAAAGAGATCCTAAATTGAATATACCAAGGAATATGGTGGCCAAATTCCAGAACTATCAGATAAAAGAGAAAATTCTGCAAACTGCCAGAAGGGAAAAAAAAATAAATACCAAGGAGCCACAATAAGGATTATGCAGGACCTATCTGCATCAACATTATGGGATCAAAGGGTCTGGAATGAGATATTCCAAAGAGCAAGGGAGCTAGGAATGCAGCCAAGAATCCACTATCCCACAATGCAGAGCCTTCTTTTTTAGGGGGCAAGATGGACATTTAACAAAATGGAAGAAGTTAAATTCCTGATGAAAATACCAGAGCTAAATAGGAAATTTGGATATCAAACAGGAGGCAAAAGAGACACATGGAAGTAAAAAAGGGGGGGGGGGTGGTAAAGGGAAAAAAACTGGTATCCCATAAGTTGAAACTGGCTATAACCCATCATGGGAAAAAATATTTTCATAACTCTTGAGAATTGTAACTCTAACAGAGGGAATATACCTAGTGACCTATCCATGAGACTGCTATCCAATGGGATGAAACTGGCTATAACCCCACTTGGGAGAAAGACTAATAACTCTCAAGAATTTTAACTCCATTAGATACAATGTACTTAGCTAGAAGTGACAGATACTCAGAATTTTCTATGACTTAGATAAAAGGATTTTAAAAACACTACCTTCTTAAAAAGGGGGACAGGAAGGAGACAGGAGGAAGGAGGGGACTGAATGGGGTAAGTCTCATTATACTAAGAGGTACAAAATACCTATGGCAATAGAGGGGAAGAAGGGAGGTGATGAGAAACACCTGAATCTTCTCATTCGACTTGACTTAAATTCAACTTACACACATAGTCAGTTAACTTAAAAAACATATAACCTATCAAGTATTAATAGGGGAAAAGGGGAGGGGGGGACAGAGAAAAGGAGGGGGAGGCAAAAAAGGGAAACTAACAAAAGGAAGGGAAGGGAAAAGGGAACAAGGGAAAGGGTAAAGAAAGGGTAGGGGGTTGATATAGGAGGGCAAACACACTGAAGGGGGTGGTATTCTGAAACAAAATACTGGGAAAAATGGATAAAGGGGGAGGAAAGGGGAAAATACAAACATAGGGAAGATAGCATGGAGGGCAACAAAAAATGAGTAATTTATTAATCCTCCTAAAAAGTACCATAAACAAAGAGGTAATTTCAGTACTAAACATGTATGCAACAAGTAGATAGCATGAAAATTCTTAGAGGAGAAGCTGAATGTGTTACAGGAAGACATAGACAGCAAAACTTTACTAGTGGGAGACCTCAATCTCCTGCTCTTAAATCAAGATAAATTAAATGATAAAAAACAAAAAAGAAAGAAGTTAAGGAGGTAAGTAGATTGTTAGAAAAAACTAGTTATGGTAGACTTATGGAGGAAATTGAGTGGGGAAAGGAACATGCATTTTTCTCTTCAGTACATGGCACTTATACAAAAATTGACCATGTACTAGGACACAAAAACCTAAAGATCGACTCCAGAAAGGCAGAAATAGTCAATACATCTTTCTCAGGTCACAATGAAATAAAATTCTTATGCAATATTGTACCACAGATAAAGACCCAGAACCAATTGGAAAGTGAATAACCTCATTTTAAAGAATGAGTGGACCAAAAAACAAATTAGAAAAAGAATTAATCATTTTATCCTAAATAATGACAATAATGAAACAAGACACCAAAACCAGAGGCTGTCAGGGTTTATGTTATATATTTTTAAAAACTTACAGGAATAAATTACAGAAAGAGGAAATCAATGAACTAAAAATTCAACTAAAGAAATTAGAGAAAGAACAAATTAAAAAAAAAAACCTGATTAAACACCAAATTTGAAATTCTAAAAATTAAAGGAGAAATTAATAAAATTGAAGGCAAAAAATATTGAATTAATAAATAAAACCAAAAGTTGGTTTTATGGGAAAAAAACCAATAAAATTGATAAACATCTGGTCAATTTGATTAAAACAAAGAAAGAAGAAAACCAAATTGCTAGTAACATAAAGGAAAAAGGTGTACTCACCACCAATGAGGAGGAAATTAAACTAATATTTCGAAATTATTTTGCCCAACTGTATGCCAATGAATTTGACAATATAAGTGAAATGGATGAATATTTTCAAAAATATAAGTTGCCTGGCTTAAATGAGGAGGAAAGTACCTAAACAATCCCATCTGAGAAAAAGAAATTCAACAATCCATAGTTGAATTACCTAAGAAAAAAATCTCCAGGGCCTGATGGATTCACAAGTGAATTTTACCAAATATTTAAGGAACAATTGGTTCCAATTCTATACAAACTCTTTGGAAAAACAGGGGAAGATGGAACTCTGCCTAACTCTTTCTCTGAAACCAATATGGTGCTGATACCTAACCCAGGAAGAATTAAAACAGAGAAAGAAAATTATAGATCTATCTCCCTGATGAATATATATGCAAAAATCTTAAATAAAACCTTAGCAAAATGATTACAAAAAGTTATCACTGGGATAATACACTATGATCAAATGGGATTTATCCAAGGATTGCAGCGTTGGTTCAATATTAGGAAAATTGTTAGTATACTCAATTAAATCAAAAACAAACCTAACATAAATTATAAGATCATATCGATTGATGCCAAAAATTATTTTGAGAATATATAGCACCCATTCCTACTAAAAACACTAGAGAGTGCAGGAAGAAATGGACTGTTCCTTAGAATAATTAGCAGTATCTATCTGAAACCATCAACAAGCATTATAGTAAATGGGGAGAGGCTAGTGTCATTCCCAATAACCTCAGGGGTGAAACAAGAGTGCCCATTATCATCACTACTAGTCAATATTGTATTAGAAATGTTAGCATCAGCAATTAGAGAAGAAAAAGAAATAGAAGGAATTAAAATTGGGAAGGAAGAGACAAAAGTCTTACTCTTTGCAGATGACATGATGGTCTACCAAGAGAATCCCAAGAAATCATCCAAAAAATTACTGGTAACACTAATTTTATCACTGCTGCAGGATATAAAATACACCCTCACAAATCCTCAACTTTTCTATATATGACTAGCAAGATACAACAGGAAGTGCTAGAAAGAGAAATCTCATTCAAAGTAAACTCAGACAATACCTGGGAGTCTATTGGCTAAGACAGACTCAGAAATCTATCAAAATAAATTATAAAACACTTCTCATACAAATCAAATCAGATTTCAATAACTGGGCAAATATCAACTGCTCATGGATATGTAGAGCTAATATAATAAAAATGACAGTTATACCAAAAGTAAACTACCTTTTTAGTGCCCTGGCAATGAAAATTCAATAAATTACTTTAATGAGTTAGAAAAAGTTGTAAGTAAATTCATATGGAGTAATAAAAGGTCTAGAATTTCCAGGGATTTAATGAAAAAAAAGTGCAAAAGAAGGGGGCTTAGTCCTAATATCATAAAGAATTAGTCATCACAACTGTCTGGTATTGGCTAAGAAATAGAATGGTGGACCAGTGGAATGCACTAGGTGCAATAGCAGGAAATGACTATAATAATCTCCTGTTTGATAAACCCAAAGAGTCCAGCTATTGGGATAAAAACTCTCTCTTTGATATAAACTGCTTGGAAAATTAGAATTTAGTATGGAAGAAACTTAGATTAGACCAAAATCTCACAGCATTTACCAAGATAAGATCCAAATGGATACAGGATTTAGACATAAGATATAATACTATATGCAAATTAGAAGATCACGGAAGAGTTTACCTGTCAGATCTATGGAAAGGGGAGCATTTTATGACTAAAGAAGAGATTGAGATCATCACCAAAAACAAACAAGATGATTTTGATTACATTAAATTAAAATCCTTTTGTACAGATAAAACCACTGTAACCAAGATTAAAAGAAATGTAGTAAACTGGGAACCAATCTTTACAACTAATGATTCTGACAAAAGAATCATTTCTAAAATATACAGAGAACTGAGTCATTTTCTTTAAATAGCCATTCCCCAGTTGACAAATGGTCAAATGATATGCAAGGACAATTTACAGATGAAGAAATCAAAGCAATCCCTAGTCATATGAAAAATTGCTCTAAATCATTAATTATTTGAGAAATGAAAATTAAAGCTTCTCTGAGTTATAGTCCCATACCTCTCAGACTGGCCAATATGACCGCAATGAATAACAATCCTTGTTGGAAGGGTTGTGAGACATCTGGGACACTATTTCACTGTTGATGGAGCTGTGAATTCTTCCAACCTTCCTGGAGAGAAATTTGGAACTATGCCCAAAGAGCAACAAAAATGTGCACACCCTTTGATACAACAATCCTATTCCTGGGTCTATAGCCTGAAGAGATGATGAAAAAGGGTAAAAACATCACTTGTACAAAACTGTTTGTTGTGGCTTGCTTCACCTTGGGGCCCACAGTGACAACTTCCCTCCAAGAGGGGAGCGGAGAATAAGGAGTCAAGTTACTACTGCCTTATGCCTCCAGCTCAATTTTATTACTGCTTAGCTATTACATATATGATGTTATGTCTTTCGGGGTAGAACAAAGAATAATTGAGGGAATGGTGGTGCACAAGCGGCGTGTACGTGCAGCGTGATGCGTTACAGGGCAAAGGTGTATGTTGAGGGAAGGTGGTAAAACACATCTGTGTCTAGAGCCCTTGATCTGTGGGGTGAAATGTCCAGCTCCCAAGGACTCCAGCACACCTTATCTCTCAGGGCAGCGTGCCAGTTCCTGAAACTATCCAGGTGGCAGTTTACTTGGAAATGATTTGGCTGTTAGAATAGCCTGTGTTCCCACAAATATTCATAGCAGCCCTGTTTGTGGTGGCAAAGAATTGAAAATCAAGTAAATGTCCTCCAACTGGAGAATGGCTTATCAAACTGTGCTACATGTATGTCATGGAACACTTTTGTTCTTAGAAACCAGGAGGAACAGGAATTCAGGGAAGCCTGGAAGGAATTGCATGAACTGATGCTGAATGAGATGAACAGAACAAGAAAAACACTGTACAACCTCACAGCAACATGGGGGTGATGATCAAACTTGATGGACTTGTTCATCCCATCAATGCAACAACCAGGGACAGTTTTCGGCTGTCTGCAATGGGGAATACAATCTCTATCCAGATAAAGATCTGTGACCAAAGTTCAAACACTATTCCCTTCAATTTAGGAAAAAAAACAGTTATCTTCTTGTCTGTTCTTGTTATCTCTTACACTTTTTGTTTCTTCCATAAGGTTATGATTTCTCTCTCATTACAGTCAATTTGCATCAATGTACAATATGGAAACAAAGTAAAGACTGATAAATTGCTTTCTGTGGGTGCAGGGTGGAGGGAGGGAAGTAAAATTGAGGGAAAAATTGTAAAAAAAATCTTTAATAAAACAAAAAAAGAGATTGATTTGGTTTAAATGATGTTTTATTTTTCCCTTTTTCAAAATCTCTTCAGGTTATAGATGCAATAGTGGCATTCTGGCATCAAAGGTTATGCACATTTTTCTTACCCTTTGGGCATAATTCCTAATTGGACTCCAGAAAGGTTGCATCAGTTCACACTTCCACCAAAAATACATTAGTTTCCCTGATTTCCCACATCTCTTCCAATATTGGTAACTGCCCTTTCTGGTTGTATTTGCCAATCCGATATGTGTGAGGTGGTACCTCAGAAATTCTTTAATTTGCTTTCTCAAATAATTAATAATTTAAATCAGTTTTTCATATGATTATGGATGGCTTTGATTTCCTCATCTGAAAATTGCTTTTCGATATCCTTTGATCATTTGTCAATTGGGGAATGGCTTGTATTTTTTATGACTTTTATTCAGTTCTCTATATATTTTAGAAATGAATCATTTATGAGAAATACTAGTTGCAACAATTGTTTTCCAATTAATTACTTTTGATAAGCTTGGTACCAATGATTTTGTTTGCACAAAGGGTTTTAATTTAATGTAATCAAAATTATCTGTTTCTTTTAAACTGATTTCCCTGTCTGTTCCTTGGTCATACATAAAGTGCTTCCCTTTCCATAGATCTGACAGGACAACTATTCCATGTTTTCCTGGTTTGCTTTTTATGTCTTAATCCTGTACCTATTTTGATCTTATCTTGGTGTAGGGTATGAGATGTTGCTCTAATCCAAGTTTCTGCCATACCACCTTCCATTTTTCCCAAGAGTTTTAATCAAAGAGAGTGTTCTTATCCCAGAAGGTAGGTTCTTTGAGGCTATCAAAGAACAGATTAGTAAAATAATTTTATTTCTTGCTCTTTTTCACCTAGTCTATTCCACTATTCCACAAGTCCATTTCTTAGCCAGTGCCAGACAGTGTTTATGACTGATGTCTTATAATATAATTTTAGAACTGGTAAAGCTAAGTCACCATTTTTGCACTTTTTTCATTAAATTCCTTGATATTATTGACTTTTTGTTTCTCCATATGAATTTACTAATTTTTTCTACTTCATTACAGTAATTTTTTGGAAGTTTGAATGGTAAGGCATTAAATAATTACTTTAATTTAGGAAAAATTGCTGTTTTTATTATATTAGCTCAGCACATCCATGAACAATAGATATTTATCCAATTATTTAAATCTGATTTTATTTTTGTGAAAAGTTTTATATAATTATTTTCATAGAGTTTCTGAGTCTGCCTTGGCAGGTGGATTCTCAAGTGCTTTATATTATCTGAAGTTACTTTAAATGGGATTTCTCTTTCTAGCACATCCTGCTGTATCTTCCTAGTAATATATAGAAATTCTGAGGTTTTGTGTGAGTTTATTTTATATTATGCAACTTTGCTAAATATTATTTATTTCTAATAGTTTTTACGTTATCTTTTAAGGATTCTCCAGTTATACTATGATATCATCTGCAAAGAGTGAGAATCTTGTTTCTCCCTTCCCAATTCTAATTCCTTCAATTTCTTTTTCTTCTCTTATTGCTGAAGCTAACATTTCTAATACAATTTTGCATAGTAGAGCTGATAACAGGAATTCTTGTTTCATCCCTGATGTTATTGGGCATTTCTCTGGTTTGTCCACATTACATATAATACTTATTGATGAATTCAGATAGATACAGTTTATCTTTTAAAGGAACAATCCATTTATTCCTATGCTCTCTAGTGGTTTTGGTAGGAATGGGTGCTGTATTTTATCAAAAGGCTATTTCAGCATCTATTGAGAAAATTGTATGATTTCTCTTGTTTGTTATTGATCTAAGTAATTATACTTATAGTTTCCCTAATGTTGACCCATCCCTGCTTTCCTGGGATAAATTTTGGTTCATTGTAGTGTTTTTTCCTAGGGATAACTTGCCATAATCACTTTGCTAAAATTTTATTTAAGATTTTTGTATCCTTTTTCATAGGTGAATTGGTCTATAACTTTCTCTGCTTTGACTTTTCTTAGTTTAGTTATCAGCACCATATTGGTGTCATAGAAGGAGTCATGCAGAGTTCCATCTTCCCGTATTTTTCCAAAGAGTTTATATAGAATTGGAACAATTGTTCCTTAATTGTTTGTAGAATTCACTTGTGAATCCACCAGGCAGCAGAGATTTTTTCTTAGGGAGTTCAATGATTGATTGTTGAATTTCTTTTTCTGAGATAGTGTTGTTTAGGTATTTAATCTCCTCTTCATTTATTCTTAGCAATTTATAGTTTAGTAAATATTCATCCATTTCACTTAGATTATCAAATTTCTTGTCATAGAGCTGGGCAAAATAGTTCTGAAATATTACTTTAATTTCTTCCTCATTAGTGGTGAGTTCACCTTTTCCATTTATAATACTAGTAATTTTATTTTCTTCCTTTTTAATCAAAGTAACTAAAAATTATGCATTTGTTGGTTTCATTAGTTCAATAGTTTTTTCCATTTGCTTTTATTAATTTCTCCTTTAATTTTTAGAATTACCAATTTGGGATTTAATTGGGGGGGTTAATTTATTCTTTATCTTATTTCTTTAGTTGGATGCTTAGTTCATTGATTTCCCCTTTCTCTATTTTATTCATGTAATCATTTAAAGATATAATATATCCCCTAATAAGTGCCTTGACTCTTTCCTATAAATTTTGGTATGCTGTCTTTTTATTACCATTGTCTAGGATGAAATCAATAATTGTATCTATAATTTATTGTTTGGTCCACTCATTCTTCAAAATGAGGTTATTTAGTTTCCAAAAAGGTTTTATGTATTTCCACGTGATTTCTATTGTTTTGTGGTCTGAGAAGGAAGAATTCACTAATTGTACCTTTCTGAATATGATTATGAAATCTTTTATGCCCTGGTATATGGTCATTGTTTGTGTAGGTGCCATGGAATGCAGAAAAAAAAATATATTCCTTTCTATCCCCATTCAATTTTCTCCAAAGCTCTATCATGTCTAGATTTTCTAACATTCCATTTACCTTTTTTACTTCCTTCTTGCTTATTTTATTATTAGATTTAACTCTGTCTGAGAGAGGGAATTTAAGGTCTCCACACAGTAGCATTTTGTTCTCTATGTCTTCCTGTAACACAGTTTCCACATCTAATAATTCTTTTTAGTAATGAAATTGCTTCATTGTCTATGGTACTTTTTAGGAGAATATAGTTTCATTCCTTATCTCTTTTAATGAGATTTATTTTTGCAGCTGCTTTGTCTGAAATAATGTTTGCTACCCCTGCCTTTTGCACTTCAGCTGAAGCATAATATATCCTTCTCCAACTTTTTTACCTTTATGTATCTCTCTGCTTCGAATGAGTTTCTTGTAAGCAGAATATTTTAGATTTAGGGTTTTTATCCACTCTGCTATTAGCTTATGTTTTATGAGAGAGTTTATCCCATGCACATTCAAATGTATAATTACTAACTCTTTATTGCCATCCATGCTATCTTCCCTCTTTTTTATTTTTCCCGTTTTCATCATCCATATTCCCCAGTATTTTGTTTGTGAATACCACCTCTTTCAGTGTATTTGCCCCATTATATTTAACCTGCCTCCCTTTTCTTCCCCCTTTCACTTTTCCCCTTCTTCCTTCCCTTCCTGCTGTCATTTCCTCTTTTTCTCCACTCTCCCCTTTTCCCCTCTTAATACTTGAAACGTAAGATAAGTTTCTAAACTTAACCGACTGTGTGTACGTTATTCGCTTTGAATTATGATGAGTGTAAAATTTACACAGTTCTCTCTTGCTCCCTTCTTCCCCTATATTAGAATATGTCCTTACATCTTCATGTAGTGTAATTTACCCTATTCAATTTCCTCCATCCTCCTGTTTGTTTACTATCCCCCCTTTTTAAGGAGATATTGTTTTTAAATTATTTTCGCAGAGTCAGGGAAAAGTTATGAGTGTCCATTACTTCTGGTTAAGAATAGCTCTCTAATAGAGTTACAATTCTCAAGAGGCATGAGAATCTTTCCCCCAGGTTGGGGTATAGCCAGTTTCATCATATTCGATAATATTTTTTCTTTTCCCTTTTTTATCTTTTCTTGTTATCTCTTGCGTCTCCTGTATGATGTCCATATTTTCTATTTAACTCTTATCATTTCATCAGGAAAAGTTGTAAGTCTCCTATTTCATTAAATATTCATAATTTTTCCTGGAAGAGAAGACTTAGTTTTGCCAGATAATGAATTATTGACTGCACTCCAAGCTCCCTTCCTCTTCAAATCATACTCCAGGCTCTTCAATCCATTATTTTTGATGCAGTCAAGTCTTGTGACTCCTTTATATTCAAAATGTTTCTTTCTGGATGCTTACAGGATTTTCTCTTTTATCTTATAGCTCTGGAATTTGGGCAAAATATTCCTTTGTGTTTTCATTTTGGAATCCCTTTTAGAAGGAGATAGGTGTGTTCTTTCAATAACTATTTTGTTCTCTGGTTCCATGATATCAGGCCAATTCTCCATCATTATATCCTGAAGGTTTGAACCCAGACTTTTTCCCCCAACAATGGTTTCAGGAAGCACAATGATTCTTAAGTTGTCTCTCCTGTCTTCTCCAGGTCAGTTGTTTTCTTGGTGAGGTATTTTATATTTTCTTCTAATTTTTTTGTTTTGGGTGGTTTATGGATAATTATTCTTTCATGAAGTCATTTCCACAAATTTCAGTCTTTTTTCCATTTACCTTTTGCAACTCCTTTTCCAGTTGATCATTTCTATTTTTGAATGTATTTTCTATTTACCCAATTGTGGTTTTGATAGAATTATTTTTTTTCCACTGGTGTAATTTCATTTTTGTTTTCTTGTTGAAAGATGATAATTTTCTCTTGTAAAGTGTTAATTTTCTCTTGTGCTATTTTCCCCAATTTTTTCAAATTGATTTTTAAACTACCTGATCTCTTCTAAGAATTCTTTCTGGACTGGAGATAATTCATACTCTCCTCTCTAAGTTAGAATCTTTGTCTTCAAGGTAACGTTATCTTTTTTTTTTTTTTTTTTGCAAGGCAATGGGGTTAAGTGGCTTGCCCAAGGCCACACAGCTAGGTAATTATTAAGTGTCTGAGGCCAGACCTGAACTCAGGTACTCCTGTCTCCAGGGCTGGTGCTCTATCCACTTCTCCACCTAGCTGCCCCCCAAGGTAACTTTAAATGCATCCCTCCACCTTCCACTTGCTTTGCTTCATTTTCCATGGGTCTTCTGTGGGATAAGGGGCGGGTTCCCAGACCTTTGGTATTCAAATCCCTAGAGGCTTTGCTTACTGGGCTTAGCAACTCCAAAGTGGCGAGCCAGTAGGGGATGCTATTTCCTTTCTCTGGAGTATCTGTAACCTTGATTACTGCCCACTCCCTGGGCCTGGGGGATGCAATAAGATATGGAAAACAATATGTGCTGAGCCCTCAGGTTATATATTAATATCATATATATATATATATCTCCTCACTCAGCACTGGTGGATATCTGCTGCCCACACTTGAGCCTGGGGCCATGGGTGAGTTGTTATTGTGTTTTTCTGGGAAGTGTCACTTTCTCCCACAGGAATGGCAGGGAGTGGTCTCAACTGGAAACATGGGAACTTTGCTGAAAATATGCGGGAAAATGATGGTCCTAGTCTTCTAGTCCAGCTGAGTTGATTGGATCAATATCTAGTGCACTCTGGAGTTCTCTCACCTGCTGTTATGGAACTCTCATTCCAGTCTTGCTGGAGCTCTCCTGCCCACCACTAACATAATCAAGGCTTCCATATCTCTTCCCAGGGTGTCACCTCACTGCCCCTGCACTGGCATTCTGCTCTCTTCCCCAGCTCACCCAATCTCCTCTGAGATAGACCGTGTTGGTAAATGTTCTTCTAAGTTCTTTTTTGGGGGTTTGTGGATCCAAATTCAGTTAAGAATCTTGATTTATGTTAGTTCTGAGGAAAAACTAAGTTTTCTTAGGATAATACCTGGTTTCTCTCCATCATCTTGGGTGGAAGTGTTTCTTTTACTTTTTTTTTCCTTAAAGGGAGGTATTTAAAGTATTTTTTATAAAGAAAACAAGAGCTGAAAAGAATGGTTTCCTCTGAATGTACTCCAGACAACCAAAATAAAGGGAAGATCAATAAATGCAATCAGCAAAAATTACTCAAATAATAAAATAAATTATCCCAGCAAAATAGGCTAAAAATGTAAAAGAGAAACACTCCTATTTCTACATATAAACAGCAATAAAATTATGGAAATATAATTAAGGGTTTTTCCCAAAGTATACAAGGATTCAAAAGTAAAAACAGAAGTCCAATAGAAGAAGAGATGACGGAAAAAAAAACCTGAAACATCATGACCTAAATCTTATAAAATTGCTGATTTTTCAGGTGAATCATTCTTGATGTGTGTGCTTGTTATGTGTGGCATTAAATTTTAGAATGGAAGGGCATATAAAAGGGGAGAAAGGAGCAAGATGAAGGAAAGGGAAATTGGAATATGTAATATACTCTAATCAATTCAAGAGTTAAGAATGAAGAAAATCATGTATTCTCCCAGGGAAGTATTTATAGCAGAATCATTAATGAGGCAAAGGGAGAGAATGAAACTCAGTAATAAGAACTGTAAAAATATTGTTTCATGAAGTCCAACACTTCCTTGGGAGAAAAGAGGTATTATATCAATGGAGATTCGCATTTTACAATGAGTATAAACTACAGGGATTTGGTGTTGAGAGAGAATATTTATTCAACATGCCCTAATTGGAGAATCAGAGCTTCTGGGACCAATTGAAACCCAGAATTGGAGAGTCATCAACTCAAAGAGACTTCACAGGAAATTGTGAAAATAATCTTGGAGGAGTGCTAAAAGTGGTCCTGAATTACATAATCAAGGGAAACAAAAATCTATATGAGATAATACTTCTATCTTCTGGAACTATTTATAAGTTCAAGACAATAAAAAAGGAGGATGATAAAAATACTTAAAGACATTATGACATGTATAGAACTGAGTACTAAAAACAGTTTCTTGAAAAATTTTAATTCTTTGAGTAATACAAAATCTAAAAAAAGGAAGAAATGAGTAAAGAACATGATAAATCAAAGTACAGTAATACTAAGCTAGAAGGGAAATTATATAAAAAAGAGAAGAATGAAATTCACCACTCTTAGCAAAAAATAACTGAAGGGAATTCGAAACTAATATGATAGGGTTCCTATTTAACCCTTCACCCATTACTCTCTACCTCCTTACCAACTCCATCGGGCAGCAGCTGTGCCTTTAGAGGCTAAGTCTTCTGCTGCATTTCTGAGCTCTGACCCTGGGGTAGGAGGCTCTAACTCAAATCGTAAGCCAAGGACTTGTAACTGTTTCAATTCACTATCTTCTTAAAAAACTTCACTTTCTTTACCATGTTAAAGAACCTAATTTGAAAACTTTGTGTAGTCACTCATGAGCTTTTGCCACAACCTCTCAATTTAAGGCAATCGCTTTTCTTAGCCTTCTGACTATCAGAGTCTGGTGATTTTGTCACTAAAACCAACCACAGGGGTAGCTTGGTGGTGCAGGAGACAGAGAACCAGCCCTGGAGTCAGAGGACCTGAATTCAAATCTGACATCAGACACTTAATAGTGGGCTTAACTGCCAAGGGTCACAACCCCATTGCCTTGCAAAAGCAAAAACAGATAATAAAACCAACCACAGTTGTCTCTCTCATAGCTCCCTACTCAGCTGTTCTGGCAGCAGGAGGTTGATCTGAATTCCAAGTCTTATATTACACTTTGTTATAGGTAAATCAATAACATAGTGGGAAGATCTTTCTTGGGGAGGAGAACCAAATTATAGAGAAGAATTAAAGGTCCATCCCCCCAACATAGAAAGAAGTATAGCTTCCTTAATCCCTTGAAAAGAATAAGGAATTTATGGGAGGATAGAATTAAAAACAATGAAAAGATGAATTGAGTTAGGCAATTTGGAAACCAGTTTTTAATCCAAAAGAGAAAATTAAGGGCAGCTAGGTGGTGCAGTGAATAGAACACCAGCCCTGGACTCAGGAAAATCTGAGTTTAAATCCATCCTTAGACACTCAATAATTTCGTAGCTGTTTGACCTTGGGCACTTAACCCCACTGGCTTGCAAAAACCAAATAAAAAAATTAAAACATGGTCTCATGCCTGGAAGAGAAAGCTATGTTCTTAAAAGGAAAAAAAAACCAGAAATACAAAGCAAAATAATTACACAGAAATGAAAATGCAATTTTTTCTTAATTAAAAAATAAGTGATGGAAATTTGATTCATTTATAACAAGTGAGAACCATAGGATACCACAATGATTGTGCTAACTAGGACAGTATTTTACACCAGGATGGAGATTTTTATGTTCTCATAAGCAACCCCTGTTAATAGTTGAGGCCTTGGAAGGAAGTTGAGGAAATATTAGACAGACACTAAAAAAATTATTTTCTTCATACCCTGAGGACATCTGATTTATAACCTTTTGCTATCTAATAGCTCAACCCCTACTGAAATATCAAATCCTTAACTTCTCAAGCCAAAACTGAGGATTTTCCCATAGAAACTGGTGAAAACTGCCAAAATCCCTTTTCAAATGACATAGACCATGTACATAAACCTCTTATATAAATCCTACCTTTTCTGATTGATGCTGCTGTTCTCAGCCCTGTTGCAACATTTTGCAATCGTGTCTACTTTTTCATTGCTGCCCTTCCTGCTGCAGTGGCTATTGTTCCTGTTGTTTAAATGTCCTTTTGCTCATCTTCCACCCTTCAGTAGGCAATCTTACTACCTTTGCTCTCCCTTCTTTAGCTTCTTTTAACTAAGAAGAAACTAGTAAGTTTTGAATAAACATTTTTGTTCCTAAATACATCTAGTTCAGAATTGATCTTTTGTGAATTCAACATACATTCAAACTCAAAACTAGACCACCCTCAAATATTTTAATCTACTATTTTAATATTCATTTTTAAATTTCTTCAGAAATGTATATAGAATAATATTACCTAAGTAGCAATGAGTAGGGCCTGATAATTTAAACTATAAATTGACTCCTACCAATTGACATCCTTAACAAAATATTTTTAAGATAAAGCCACAGAAAAGAAAGAATCAACAAAAGAAGAATGAAAAACAAGCAAACAATAGAAGGGAAGATTATGACCACTAAATACAACTTGGGAAAGTGGAAGAAGCTTAAATTTGTTAAAAAAAATACACTAGGGACCTAGGGAGAAAAGAGAAAGAAAATAAGAATGCAGTCTCTATAATGGAGGGCAACCTTTTAAAAAGAGTTTAGAGGGGAATTCAATAAAATTTCAGAAACATATGCCAGAAAAATATGGTTTATATTAATAAGCTGAGGAGGAGAAATTAGATAATTTTGATTATCTTTATAAGTCAATGAAAAGGAAGATTAAAATGTAGGAATGGAAGGAAATATATATATATTTAGGCTATATACACACATATGCACTTGCATAAAATATAAATTAAGGATTTCAGCAAATTCAAAGATTTTGAATAGGACTGGTAAGTAGATGGGATACATAAGTGGAGAAGTGCTTGTAGGAATAGATTAATGATATCAGAGGCAAGGTGCTGATTTAAAAAAAAGTTAAAAATACAACATTAATATTTAAATGTGAATAAACAGAATCATTCAATAAAATAAAAAAGAACTGAATGAATTGAAGAAACAAAACTTAATTTGATACATAGTAGAAACACAGTTAAAGAAATAGATATATAAAATAATTGTCTTTAAAGAATTTAATATGAAAAAGGGAGAGCAGAAAAGAGGGAAAAACTATGACATGTTTTTCATTGCTATATTTAAGAATGATTAGGGAATCTGGAATAAAAGAATAAAAGAATAAAAGAATCAGACAACACAGTAGATAAAATTTTGGTTTAGGTATATTTGGTTTTGAATCCTGCTTCTGTCATTTTTATAGTTATGTGACATTGGACAATTCACTTGCACTTTGTTAACCCTGGTTCTTAGCCTGTAAAATGGAGATAAGAATACCTACCCCTCAGGGTTATTGAGAAAATTCAATTATAGGACATGTTTAAAGTGCTTTGAAAATCTTAAAGTATTACATAATTATTAATATTATTATTGCTCTTTTCAGGAAAAACCTAATGATATCCAGTTTGTTGGAAAACAGATTAATTGAAGAATTTTTTTCTTTTAATTCACTAAATCAGCCTACACTTTTTGACCTCTAGTGCTTCTATTTGTCTCTGTCTCTCCCCCAAAATGAGAATTTAAAGATAAATGGAAAAATGTAAAAATTAAAATAATCAGATATTACAAAAAATGATCAAGTCATCAAAGAACTTCCTAAAAAATGAAGAATTCTCAGGGCCATATAGATTCATAAGTGAATTCTTACAAACATTTAAAGAACAATCCTATTCTCTATAATCTGTCCTAATGATATATAAAACATTTGAAAAAAGAAGAATCCTACTAAATTTCTTTCATTATACAAATATGACATTGATACATAAACCAGAAAAAGTCAAAACTAAAAAAGACAATTAGAGACCAATTTCTGTAATGAATGCCGTTACAAAAAATAAATTAAATAAAATTTTCACAGATTACAGCAATTTATCATGATGCTAATGAACTAAGACCACATGGTCATAGGAATTCAAGACTGGTTCAATAATAACAAATTGTCAACATAATTGACCAAATCAATTACAAAATCAACAGAAATCAAATAATTATCTTAATAAATATAGAAAATTTTTTGACAAAATAAAACCCTGATTATGATGAAAATGATGGAGAACATATTTTTCACTTTTCTCCCTTAGTTCTAATTCCTTTCACAACCTGACTAATATGGAAATATGTAAAATATGATTGAACGTGTGCAACTTATAATCAGATTGCTTGTTGCCATGGTGGGGGGTGGGGAGAGAAAGGGAGGGTGGTATAAATATGCCAAACTTAAAAGCATGCAAAAGGATGAATTGTGAAAACAACTTTCGCATGTAATTTGAAAAAACAATTGAAATAAAAAAGCTAAAACAAACAAAAGAGAGCATAGGAAAATGGAGTTTTCCTTAAAATGATAAAAATTATCTCTTTAAAATGATTGACAATCATCTGTTACGGAGATAAGACTTTTCAATAAAATCAGTGGTGAAACAAGGATGTCCATTGTCATCACTATTATTTTATAATTGTACTGTAAATATTAGCTATATCAATAAGAGAAGAAAAATGTAACAATAGAATATGCAATGTGGAAAACAACTATCACTCGTTGTAGATTATATGATAGTATGCTTAGAGAATTCTAGAGAAAAACTACTTGAAATAATTGACAACTCAAAGTTGCAGAATGCAAAATCAACCTACCTAAGCTATCAACTATTCTACATGTTAACAAAGTTCAGAAACAGGTTATAAGAAGAAAAGTTTATTTAAAATAACATAAAATAGATAACATAAAATACCTGAGTCTAACTGACTCCAAGGAAAAATCCAGGAACAATATGCCACAATTATAAAACATTTATCACTTATGTTAGACCTAAACAATTGGAACTATATAAGATATTTATGGATAGACCTGGTCAATGAAATAAAAATGAAAAAAATACGCATAATAGTCTATCTATGCAGTACCATAGCATCCAAATTGCTAAAACATTATTTTGTAGAGCTAGAAAAATAACAGAATTTATCTGGAAGAACAAGGGTCAAAGATTTTGAGACAATCAATAAAAATATGAGTGAAGGGAGGTGGTGTATTGTCAGATAAAAGGGTATGTTTTCCAAAATTTTTTAACAAATAATGAATTATTTTCCCACAAATCTTGTCTTTAGAATTTCCAAATACATTATTACCATAGTCATGTTCTGCTATAAACTGTATATCTATTCTACTGAACTACCTATTTCTTAATCAGTAACAGCTAGTTTTGATAATTAATTTCAAATATGTGTTTATGTGATAATTTTGGTATTTATTTCACGTGTAGCTTTGAAGATATTCTCTCAATTAAAATATATTTGCTGTATTTTTTGAAAGAATTTTCTTTCTTCTTTTTTTTTAGATATTTGAAATACAACTTTATTATGATCTAAACTAAAAAGGAATGACAGTAACAAACAAGATTCACCACTGAATATTGTGATGGGACTGCAGCAGTCTTATATTTGAAACTTAAGGGGATGGAATTGCGGTCCAAAACAGCTAAATACGCAGGTCCAAAATATGAATTATATTTTTTTAAACTGCCACATTCACTCCGAAGCCCATTCATCTCTTTCAGCATCCCAAAGATTAAGCACATGTTCTGCTCAGCTATATAATAAAGTGGCAAACACGCTACACCACTGACATCACGGGACAGTTGCCTATAAAACTAGACCTCTGACGCTGGGCTCTAGCTTCATTCCCTTACAGGTCATCATCTTCATCAGGGAGCGCAGTTGTCTGAGCAATCTGTAAGTCCTGCTCATACTGTGCTGCCAGTGCTGGGTCCATGACCACCTCTGGAGGTGCAAGAGCAGGCATGGCAACAAACTCCAAATTAGGGTCTCCAATAAGTTTTCTAGCAAGCCAAAGGAAGGGCTTCTCAAAGTTGTAGTTACTTTTGGCTGAAATGTCATAGTACTGGAGACTCTTCTTCCTATGGAAGACGATTGATTTCGCCTTGACTTTTCTGTCCTTCATATCCACTTTGTTGCCACACAACACTATAGGGATATTTTGACATACTCGTACCAGATCTCTATGCCAGTTAGGTACATTCTCGTAAGTAACTCTTGATGTTACATCAAACATTATAATGGCACACTGAGCTTGGATGTAATAACCGTCCCTCAGACCACCAAATTTCTCTTGCCCAGCTGTATCCCATACGTTGAATTTAATGGGACCTCTGTTAGTATGGAAAACGAGGGGGTGTACTTCAACTCCCTAGGTGGCTACATACTTCTTCTCAAATTCACCAGTCAAGTGGTGTTTTACAAATGTGTTTTATCCAGTACCTCCATCACCAACTAATACAAGTTTGAACTGCACTTGGGGTTCTCCTTGGGCGGCCGTCACGATGGTTCTGGGGAGAGACAACAGCGTCAGGCGCCGGCCAGGCCGCGCGCCGGCCCCGGCCCCGGCCCCGGCCCCGGCCCTGGCCTGGGCCTCCTCACACAAAGCGCTCCAAGCCCAGCCCGGCCCGGGCCCACTGGCGGCCGCGGAGTCCGGCCCCGGGCCCCCCTTGAAAGAATTTTCCATGTAAGCTATATTATTATTGCCAAGTAGAGCTCATTTTATCTGCCCTATAACCTATCTTTGCACATTTATTTTTTTCTTTTATTATCATTATTGCTAGGATTTCAAGAAGTATCTTAAATAATTGGAAGATAGTAGCTATCTTTGCTTAATTTCTTCATTTATTAGGTAAGATTCTAGTGTATTACCATTACACCTGACTTTTATTTTAAGTGGATAGAATGTAATATTAAAAGGTCCCTCTCTATGTTTTGACGTGTCTTTGGCATATCAGAGGATTGTATGTTGACACTAACTGGTGGTCTGTTTCTGAAATAATTATGTGGTTTTATGTTTTTTTTTTTTGTTATTTTTGATCGTTCTGATAGTTTTCCTTAAAGTTGCTCCATGTTGCATCCCTGGTATAAATATAATTTAATGATGAAGAATGACTTATTGGTTGAATTATTTTAGTCTCTGACAGAAATTTATTTAACATTTATTTAATAATGATGTTGGACCATAGTTCTCCTTCTGTGTTTATCCTTCCTTCAATAAAGCATAAGCCAGATGAATGCAACAATAAAAACAGCAATGGACCAGCAGTCAGAAAGATCTGAACTGGCCATAGTAATGCGACCTTGGCAAGTCAATTAACCTCTCTTAGTTTCAATTTCATCTGCAAAATGGAGATAATAAGAACATGTATCTCATGAAGTTATGGGAATCAAATGATTTAACATGTGGAAAAGCCTATACAAACTAAAAAGTGCTAAATAAGTGCCATTATATCTTGTTGTATAAATAAATATGTACATATTATATATGTACTCATAAAAGGAGTTGGAAAGGTACTTCCTCATTTTTTGAGAATAACTTGCATAACATTTATATTAATGATTGTTTAAAAGTGAAATGGAATTTTTACATGGAAAACATCTCACTTTGGATGTTCTTTTATCACTGATTCTATTTTTTTATTAGAGATCAAATCATTTAAAATATCTTGTTTTGAATATTTCACATTTTTAAAATGGTGTATTATTTTCTCCAGTTACATGTTAAATAATTTTAATGGTTTTTTAAGCTTTGAGTTCCAAATTCTAGCACCATTTTCCAGATCCTGAGATGCAAATAATTCAATAAAGTTTATACATGTGCAATTGTGTAAAATGTTTCCATGTAAGTCACATTATGTAAGAAAAGTAGAACAGAAAAAGGAAGAAAAAAGAAAGTGGAAATTATTATGCTTCAGTCTGTATTCAGACATCAGTTTTTATCTCTGTAGATGCAAAACATGCTTCATCATGAATCCCTTGAGATTATCTTGGATCATTGTCTTTCTGAGAATAGCTAAATCAATGACAGTTCTTTATCAGGCAAGTTTGCTGCATTGTATAAAATGTTGAGCTGGTTCTCTTCATTTTGCATGAAATAAGGTAAGTTCAGGATTTTGTGAAATAATACTGCATTTCCTTTCTTATAGTATAGTAATATTCCATTGCAATAATATATCACTACTTATTCAGCCATTCCCCAAATGATGGTCATCTCCTCAATTTCCAATCATTAGCCAGAGCATATGTAAAAAAAGAGCAAATGTATTTCTTAAATGGTCCTATCCCATTTTTTGTTTCTTGGTGATGTAGATCAAGCAGAAATATTGTTGGATCAAATAATAGGCATTGCTTTATATCAGTTTGGACATAGTATCAAATTACTCTCCAGAATAGTTGGATCAGTTCACAACTCTATTATCAATGCATTGATGTACATATTTTTCTACATTCTCATCAAAATCTATCATTTTCTTTTTTTTTGTCATATAAAATAATCTGATAGATGTGATGTAACACAATTATTCTATAAGAAATCATGAAGGATTGAATGTCAGAAAAGCCTGGGAAGACTTATTAGTATTAATTCTAAGTCAAATAAGCAGAACTAGAAGAAAATTATACACTCTAACAGCAATATAGGGTGATGATCAACCTTGATGGACCTGCTCACCCCATTAATGCAATAATCAGGGATAATTTTAGGGGATTTGTGACAGAGAATGCCATCAGTACCCAGAGAATTAACGGTAGAGTTTAAATGAAGACCAAAGATTATTAACCTCAATATTTAAAAGTTGTCTTATGCATTATGCAATTTTGCTGTCTCTAATGTTTTCTTTGTCCCTTTTGGATCTGTTTCTTCTCTCACAACACATTCAATTTTGATCTATAAATATCATGGATGCAAATGTAAAGACTATATCAGATTGCCTTCTGTTGGGAGTAGAGGGGAGGGAAGAGAGGAGGGAGAAAAAAATTTTAAAACCTTGCCAAAAAATTATTGGTAGAAACTACCATTGTATGTTATTGGAAAACAAAAAAAATTGGGAAAAATGAAAAGTAGTCTGACAGAAATTGGGCATAGATGAATATGACACTCATAATAAAGAGATCTTACCAAAAACATTTATTTGAAGAACATGGAACATATTATCTCTCAGTCTCATAGTTGGCAAACAATTTTGGGTGAAAATGAGAAAATTCAGTGTGAGATGTAAAGTGAATAATGTCTTTGGCATTAAATTAAAAGGCTTTTGTACAAATAAAATAAGTATAAATGAGACGGAAAGTGGAAAATTAGAAAAAAGTAATAGGAAATTTCTCAGATAAATGTTTTATAGCTGAAATATATAAAGAACTTTGGAAATCTTTGATGATAAATTTCATCACAAGGGCAAAAAAAGTTATGAATAACTTTATGATGAATAACAATGTATCTTGATATAAAAAATTCTTTATATCTTTACTGATTAGAGAAATGCAATGTTTAAAGTATTGTGATAAAATTTTGCACCTATCAGCCTGGGTTAAAATGGTTTTTAAAAAAGCAACAGAAGTTGGATGAGATGTGGAAGAATTGGAACACTAATTCATGGTTGGTGGAACTGTGAACTAATCTTTGAGGAGTTCAATCTGTAATTATGTCCAAGGAGTAATTAAACTGCCCATACCCTTTGATCCAGCAATAAAACTATTAGTTCTGTTTCTCAAAGTGACTAAGGAAAAATCAAAATACCACATATGTTCTAAAATGTTTATACCATCTTTCTTTGTGGTGGCAAAAAAAAAATGAAAATTGCAGGAATGCCCATCAATTGGGTAATGACTGACCAAGTTGTTGTTGACACTTAGCAATGGAATATCACTGTGCTATGAAAATATTAATCTCTAATTTCGCTTGACTTGCACAAAATAATAAAAAGCATGAACAGAATAAAAAAATGGTGTGTGTACTAACAGCAATAGTGTTTTAAGGAAATCAATCTTTGAGCAACAAGATCATTTTGACTATTTTATATATATACATATATATCTCTCTCTGTCTCTATCTCTATCTCTATATATCTATCTCTATCTCTATGCTCAAAAACAAAGGACTTAGGAAGGAAGATATCTGCATCCAAAGAAAGAACATATAAATAGAAGTATGTTCAGAATGAATTAACATATTTATAATTACATATACATATTTGAGTCTAATGTTAGCCCTCTTTAGAGTGGGAGAAGAAAAGAAAGCTACAATTTTAACAACATTATTATATATATATATACATATATATATATTTAAAATAAATGACAAGTTGTAAAAATAGGCTTGCAATTTCACATGTGATCAATTTTCTTATTTTTTTTTGTTTTGGAAGTACAGAATAAAATAGATTATATATACACATACCAAGGAGTATTAGAAAGAGGAATCCCATGCCAAAAAAAGGAGAAATTCCATAAAATATTTAGGAAACAACTTACCAACATAGACAGAATACTTTTATAAATTCAATGATGAAAAACTCCTCAAAGATATAAAGAAAAACTTAAATAGATGGAAAAAAGTAACAGACCCAGTTCATGCCTTCATATAACTTAAAGTCTAATAATATGAAACAATACTTTGTCAGTATCCTAGAGGATTACAAAGTAGAGTTATGGGAATCATAACTGTAAAAGTTATTATCAAGACAATTATCAGGAAAGGTTTTGTCAGTGAGATCAAATATTTATGAAAATATAATAGAAATAATTATGCTTAGTCATTCTTTGTACAGTCATAATAATCATTGGTTAAATAAATAAAAAAGTGTTACCTATGATATAATCCTAGGCTGCATTTGATAACATAAGGATTGCAGAGTTTAGGTAAGAAGTCTTCATCACCTTGAGTTCCACCTTCCATAAAGTCAGAAAATAATTCAATATATACAGTAAATTTAACGTACTAAAGAAAACAATCTTTGAAAAATTTAAGAACTCTGATCAAATAGAAATCCAGCAAATCAGTGACGTAGTATGTTGTTTATTTCCTGAAAGATGATGCATAAGAGGTACAGGATGCAATATATGTTTTTACATGAAGCTACTGTGTTGATTTATTCAGCTTTACAAGGTTTTGTGTTTTTTTATTTGACTTTAATCCCCATCAAGTACTCTTTGCTGCAGTGACATTGGCCTTTTGAATGTATTACAAACAGGAACCTCCATCTCGGATATTCTTTCTGGCTTTCCTAAGACCTGGAATATTGTTCCTTTCTTCTTTGTCTTTGACTACTGTTTTCCCTGGTTTCTTTTCATCTAAAATTTCAACTTCGTAAGAAATCTTGCTCAATAACTTTTATTTCTCTTACTTTCCCTCAATAATTTGCTTTTTATCCTTTTTATTGATTGTCATTTATGTATTTGGATGCATATTGTCTCCCCCCACTAGATAGTAAATTTATAGAGGGAAGGCTACATCTTTTGCCTCATTTTTTTTAGTTGTTTTTTTTTTTTTGAAAGGCAAATGGGTTTAAGTGACTTGCCAAAGGCCGCACAGCTAGGTAATTATTAAGTGTTTGAGACCGGATTTGAACTCAAGTACTCCTGACTCCAAGGCCTGTGCTTTATCCACTACGCCACCTAGCCTCCCCCTTTTGCCTCATTTTACATCACTCAGCACTTATTGCATTGTCTGACATATAACAGACACTTAATGCATGCTTAATGTGAAAAATTGGTGGGAGGAGAGGAAGTGTGACTCCTTCCCTAAAAGAATAACAATAACAAAAGAAATAAATGAATAAGAGGATCATTTACAACTTGGAATATTCAAAGAAGAGAATAGATGGAAATCCATAGAGAGTTGAAAAAACAAGTTCTGAGGATATTATATTACATTCATTATACATCAATATTTATTGTATTTTAATAATCAAATCTTAGATGGTAAAAGTGAATATTATAGAGTTTTGTAGATTTATATATGTACTTTTGTATTGATTTTTTGTTGGAAATATTTAATATTCATAGATAAAATAACAAGTTAGACTTATTATTTATTGAGGAAACATATAATTTCCCACTAGGTATTATGTTTTAACCATAAATTAAGTAATTGACTCTTTAGAATCCCTCTGATAGGGTTTAGGCCCAACTTTATCCTTATAACTGGGTCTTAGAGCTCTGGGCAATAGAGTTTAGTGATTGAGAATAAAAAAATATATATTTTTTTAGGTTTTTTGCAAGGCAAATGGGGTTAAGTGGCTTTCCTAAGGCCACACAGTTAGGTAATTATTACGTGTCTGAGACTGGATTTGAACCTAGGTACTCCTGACTACAGGGCCAGTGCTTTATCCACTGTGCCACCTAGCCGCCCCATAAAAAAAAATTAAAGAAAATGTTATCTTAGGGAACATTATTCAGAATTATTAAAATATGAAAAATATAACTCAATCCCTGATCCTCCATCTGTGTTTTTCTTTACTCATTTGCAAACCTTTTGTTTTTTTGATGGCATAAGGTTAACGTTGTATAGTCATGTAATTTATTTGCTGCTGTTCAGTCATTTTCAGCCATGTGCTACCTTTCATGACCTCACCTGAGGTTTTCTTGGTAAAGATACTGGTTTGGTTTGTCATTCCCTTCTCCAACTAATTTTAGAGATGAAGAAACTGCAGCAAGCAGCGTTAAGTGATTTGCCCAATGTTACAAAGCTTCCTGAGAAATAACTTCTAAGTTGGTGTACAAATTACCCAATCCTGACTTGATTAGGTGGTGGTGAAAAACAACAATACAGGACTCATTCAAAACCCCACAACTGAAATGAGTCCACTTTAAATCCGTTAATGTGGACCCATTGGAGGGCAAGTCTGGTTCCAGTAGCCTCAGAATTCCAGTTCTGATAGTGTAAATTAGAGTTACTCAATTAAAAAGTTTGTAGTTGTATTATGGGATTGAGCTGACTATGAGAGAAGTCACTGCCTATCCCAAATACAGCCTCTTGATGAGCATCCCTCAGGACCCAAAGGATTAACTTTGAAAAAATTAGAATGTTCAAAGCAGGTATGAGTCCCCCAAATATGCCAACTTGCAATAATGGAATAGGATGCCAGGTCTATTTTGTTTGTTTTAGGAACTGAGTTCATGATTAAAAAGGTTGGTTGGCAAGCATTCACATTGTGCCATTAAAGATAAAATTCTTGGATGTGCACAAGAGAGACCAGAGTAAAAATGTTTGCTGAGAATGTTTCAATTAATCAAGAATAAAAGTTGGAGTTTCAAATATAGGCAGATATTGACATAGTTCTGACCATAAAAAGTATAACTGCATAATTCCCATGACTCATCTGAAAGCTTCTGGGAAACCAAAGTCTGGGCTCTGGAGGGAGTATAGTTGCACAGCTGAGTAGTACAGATCACTGAATAACAAATCAACTTTGTCTTTCTGTCAAAAGCTTGTCAACAATTATTACTATATTGATGATCAGACCATAGTGAGACAGATTAGTTTACCCTATTGTCATTAAGTTTGTCATGATAAAAATACAAAACTCAAAAAAATGGTAAAGATCCACATTTCCAGATCAACACCTGAAGTCTTTTCTCCTGTAATATAAGATCCCTGACTTAAGACAGTTCTGGAAAAGACAATGGGAAGGATGTCATTGCACACCAATTCTTCCCACCTGAATCAACATAATGTGAATATCAAGCCATTATTTATATCTTTGAATGTCACATAGTAAGTTTGTGAGGCAAGAATTTAATTCAGGTACAATCTGCCTGACTCCAGGCATGACTTACATCTACTCAGCCTCCTAGTTGACAATAATTTACCTAAAATAATACAAATGAAAACATTCCTTCATTGACACTACATCTCAATCATATAGAGACCCTCTTTTCATACCTAAAGGTCATGAAAGGGTCTAAGATCTAGAAAATTTAAAGAAAAGAGGAAACAGGTGAATAGAGGAAGATGATCATTGTCTGAGTCAAGGAATTTTTCTTTAAAAAATACAAACCAAAGAAAGAAAAAAAACATCAGCATTGGTCACATTTTAGGCCTTTTCTCTATACACCAGTCCCTTGTGGGTGACTCTTAAGGTCTGAGCCACAATTTTTTTATTGGTTCCTGGCCCTACCCTTGTTTAATCATTTTCCTGATGCTGCTATTATTACTTCTGTAGCTGTAGTATTCAGTAGAGGTCTAAGGCATGCTAAAGTCCTCCCATAACAAGTTTTTTTTTTCTCTTCAAGGGAAAAAATGCTTAAGGAACTGAGTTCAAGAAGATGACATTCTCAGTCATATTGTCCTTCAACTTGTTATAAACATTCCTTGTATGCATATCTATTTTTTTCCAAATAAGAAAAGAAGAAAAACTTGGTTATTCTCACAAGTACACTCTTTTATTTCTATTGTTTATTCAGAATTATTATCATCTTTGCACGGGGGCAAATACCTTGTCAACCTTGATATTGTCTTCAGTATCTAGTGCCTTTGGAAACCCTTTTTTGTTACACTGCCATAACTAGATGATTTCATCAAGATGGATATACTCCTGAATACTTGTGATAATATCCCATTCATAGCTTTGTCTTCTAGGTAAACCATATCCATGATGCACCACAAATCTTTAAGTGATACCTAAGTACTAGAGGTCTTTCCTTGGTATATCATCATTCAGATCTTCTGCATTATATCTTTGAGTGAGAAAATTTTATTTTCCAGAGGGAGAGAATACTATTCCAAAGAGTATTAGGTGCCTACATATATAAAGATAAGTAAGATTAATTCTAATTTCAACACCCAATGAAAGATCTCAGCAAGACCCACTTCTCCACCTTTCTTTTACTTCCTTTTAATTGCGTTCTAATCACACCCTTATTCCTATGCTTTTGGAAAGGGACAGGGAATCTCAACTCTACATAAACCCTTCTCGACAGTAGTGAGCATGTCCTTCAGCAACAATTCATTAAGACTAACAGACATGGAAATATCCACCAATTTTATGAACAGAGAATCACTAAGTACAATCCTTCTTGCAAGATGGACAAACGCTAGGCCTTCCTTTTAGTACTACAACTGCATCCTTTGAAATACAAGGGCCTTCTATTTTTTCTAAACATGAACCCTATAATATCAGTTGTCTCCAACAATTAAATTGAGGTCTCCTTGAGAACAGGGGTTCTTTTCAGGTTATTGCATTCCCTATGTTTATTACAAAGTAAGCAATAAATGCTTTTTTTTTTATTCATTTCACCATTATTTTGTCTCTTGCTACATGACAAGTCCATCCCATTTTCTTTTCAAATACTTTGTGAATGAAATATTTTATGTGATTTTTTTCTGGCAAAATTTTGTCATAATTGATTTACTTATGCGCACTTTTTCCTCTCTTCATTTTATTTTTCTTTGCCAAGGAAGTAACCTCTCATCCATAATTTATGAAAGCAATTCTGTCATTTTTTCCTCCTCTTATTTAATTCTAAGCCAGTTCATTATCCCTCTAAAACATCTTTCACATACATAGATAGATGATAGATAGATGACAGAAAGAGATAAACATATTCCATCATAAATAAATATTTTTAATGGATAATCCCTCCCTATCCTACAACCCTTTCTCCAATTACTTTTACTACAACTACAATGGCTATGCTTGGTGACAACTCTCTTCTGATCCTTTATAAACTACTCACTACTGTATGATTTCTTTTAATGGATTCTTTCTAGGAATAAGTTACTAGTTTAAATTGTATTTAATATTTTACCAAAAAGATGATTTTTAAGTTAACATTATCATTAAAAAAGTATTGACTACTTTGACAAAATTATCAGCATTATTTGGAAAAATGTATTTTCTCAATTTTTAACCAGTTATCACAACAAATATCTTCTCAGGTACCTATGCAACAATACATTCTAATGTGTTTTTACAATTGGAGATTAAGATAGTTAAAGAAATAGATCTAGTATGGGGCAAATTTGATATATGCATGTATATGTATAGATACACTTCTATTTGTATGAATGGACATTTTTATATATTATGTGGCACATACATTTCCCCCTAGCAGAATTAAAATTTTAGCAATTAGCTTTTCTTAAGGTTTTTTGCAAGGCAAATGGGGTTAAGTGGCTTGCCCAAGGCCACACAGCTATGTAATTATCAAGTGTCTGAGACTGAATTTGAACCCAGGTACTCCTGACTCAAGGGCCAGTGCTTTATCCACTGAACCACCTAGCCACCCCTAGAAATTAGTTTTGAACATTATTCAAAATTTCATCATTAATATACCCTATCAAATGAAGTTTCTTTTGTTAAAAAAGAAAAAAATCAGTTAAATTCAACCAATATAGCCTTAATTCTTCAATATGAATAGAACATAATGCATTCAGTCTATTCCTTCTCCAAGGAACAGATGAAAGTGTATTTTATTAACCCTCATATGGGGTAAAGATTTTGAATATTTGCTCATGTTATTATTTTTAGTTGTGTTAAAAGTTGATAATAACTTTATTAGAGTATTAACTTATTATTTCTATTTGAAAATAAATTCAAGGGACAATTGTTTTTAATAAAAAGAATAGTAATCAGCTTAATAGGGTAAAGACTTATAATATATGGCTACCCCCTTTTCTTTGCACTATTGTTTTGGAAATTTTAAGATACAATCTGACTTAGTTAATACACTTTTTTTGGTTTCTTTTTATTCTTCATGGTATCAGATTTTTTTACTAGAGATGAGGGAAGGGATTGACATAAATGGAAATTAGATGAAGCTAAAACAAGACTAAGAAATTATTCATTTCATTATATATGATCAAGATAAAAAAATATGTATTGTCCATATATGAATACACATGTATGAGTGTGTATCCATGTATAGATTTATAACAGTGCTCTTAAAATTACTTAAATTCCCTTTGCGACTCCCGGCAAAAAAATATAACTTTGTTCGTACTTCAGTTTTTAAATGTGTTGAATTCAGGAGTTGAAATACTCTTGATCATCTCTAAGTTTTTTTCAGTTCAAAAATTCTATAATTTTAAATATATGCACATCTATGTAGAAAGAATGAGTACATAACTGGAATATTCCTACAATGCATAAAGGCATAGACAATTTTTTGGCAAATGACTCCATCAGGTAGGACTAGTACAATCATAAAACTTGCAGCGAGGGAAAATGAGAGGCAGTTGTCCTGGTGGATGTTTCCTTTTAGGCCTATCCAAAATGTAAAAATGAGTGCCTTGTTACTACTTCTTACAATAATTGAAACCAGCATATCTGTATTGATGTGGCTGCTAATGAAACATCTGTTTGGAAGTTAAATGTCTGCTTGGATCATTAGGATCCAGTAGGATGAAATGAATATTTTCCTAAGCATCTGTTTCATTTTGGCAGTGTGGACAGGGTCATACAGTCAAATATATAGACTACTCACAGGGATTATTTCCTACAACCACAGAAACTATTGGATTCTAGGATCAGTATTTCCTAGAAAGATTAAATATTGACTGTTTCATTTTTCAGAATGTATTTAACAGAAGAATTTTTGTTGGCATTTTTATAAATTGTTTTCCAAGTATTTTTTTCAGGTTTCATCAGGTTGAAAACTGATAATAATTTATTTACATGCAAACAAAGGACAAACTCATATGCTGGTTTTGTGGTCAAACCAATCTCATAGCTAATCATTTCAAATAAAAAAATATTAACTTATTTTTTCTTCTCAATTTTCTGACCTGATATAAAGTTATTGTGAAATTTACCAATTACATAAACCTGTCAGTATTTTATATTAAAAAATCAAATTATATCAAGGGTAATTTTTAATTATACTTTTTAAAAAAAGTTTATTTAAAGCAATATGGTTAAGTGACTTTTCTGAGGGTGAATTTGAACTCAGGTCCTCCTGAGTGCAGGGTCAGTAATGTATCTACTGTATCACCAAGGTCCCCCTAATTATATAGTAATATAGCAAGCAATTATTTGTCAACCTTTTATATGGTTAAAACACTTTTAAATGAATAGTAGGAGCACTTGAAATTCAAATCCATGCATAGAGGATTAAGATGCAAATTCTGAAATACGTAAACACATTTTAACAAGGAAAAAGTGATCTTTCATAGACTCCATGTAATTTATCTAGAAGTAAAAGTCTTCCTTTGTCTGGGACTTTCCATCACTTCCATTAGTGCTAATGTAAAATCCATATTTGAGCTTTTCTGGAAAATTCTTCTTTCAAGATGATTCTTTGCATTTATTTATGCTTATATGCTTTGGTGTCTGTTATTTAGTTTTCCCAGAATGCAAATATGTTTTATATATGTATATGCACTTATGTATAAAGTATTTTTCTTTCTTATGAGTGAATGAGGGTTGGGATAGGGAAAGGAAGTATGTGCATAGCAATAGAAGCAGATATAGAGACACATAAACAGGAAAACAAATAAAACAATTTGACTAAACTAGAGGTTCTTTGCATGAAATTTTTTGCAGGGTCTATAGACAGATTTCCTAGAGTCTATCACTTTAGATGGAAAAAATAGTTTTGTGAATATTGATATCCATTAAAGTTTCTTGAGTAGGGAAGCCATATGATAAGATTTGAACCTTAGGAATAGTATTTTGTAGCTAATTAGAGAATAAATTGTATAGAACATAGACTTCAGGAAAGGAGAACAACTAGGAGATCATTGAGGGTCTCACGCTCATAATTGAGGAAGAAAAAGGGATAAACTCTAGAAATATTATGGAGTTGTAATCAATCATACTAACATTAATTGACAATGGTAACAAAGAAGTAAAGATGACTTTTACTTAATCTGGACAGTGAGGCTGATGGAAATTCAACAATAGACAAAAGAAAATCAGGAAGTGAGAATTGTTTGGCAAGAAAAAAGATTTCTGTTTTATATATGTTGAATTTTGCATATCTGAATGTACATAAAGTTCATAATATCTAATAAGGAGCTATGGTTGTGGCACTGCAGTTTAGTTAAGAGAACAGATTTGGATATATAGAGATTTAATAATAAACTGTGTAAAGATGTGAGTTGAAGTTGTGGGAACTGAATGAAATAAATAGGAGACAATGGAGAGTAGAAAGGGAATAAGGAGTAGGACACTTTCTCCACCAGATATAGATATTGATCCAGGGAAGAAGACAAGGAAGTAATGTACCAATAGGTAAGAGGGGAAACCTAGAGAGAAGAGTATCACAAAAAATAAGGGAGGAGAAAGCATAGTCTAAAGTGCTCTCCTCTCTATTTTAATATCACTTTTCTCATTAGCAAAGATAAATAAATAGAACATTTGATGCAGAAGTCAGGATCTTGGAAGGCATTTAAGTCCAAGCTCTCACAACTCCTGCTTCATTTTACAGATAAGGAAGCTGAAACCCTGAGAGATAACATGATTTGTGATACAAAAAAAAAAATAGTAGCAGAGCTTGGTGCTTAGAGAGTGGGTTTTCTGACTACTAAAAGTTTATTACACAGAAGCAGAATTTAATTTGACTTCCTAGAAGGTAAACTTGTACTGAGAAGGTATTTAGTTCTTCTTTGTGTATTTGTTTATATTCTGCATGGTGTCTAACATATACTTAAGTATTCAATAATTATGAATGAATGCCTTATCTTCTCATAAAATGAAGAAATTAAGGAAATAGAACAAAATAGGCCTTTAAGAATAGATTATATTCAATTTTAGCTGAATTTCTGTGTGAATGCTTAGGTGTTCTTAAATTGATACATGAATCATAAAATAAATTCCTTTGATTTTAATTTTTATTCATTGAATTCTATTCCACATTTGTTCATTCTAAAAAAGAATCTTCAGATATATTTTTATTTGTGAAAATGAATCATCTTAACTCTAGAGGATAAATCAACTAGATATAAAATTACTCAAGCTTATATTTACGTCTTAGAAACATTTACTAATAAGATGTCAGTATTTCAGTTTCAATAACAACTCTGGAGACCACTTCTCATTGAATTAACAAGTATAATAATTTATAAGAATCAACTCTCTGTTCTTGTTTAATAAATCTCTAAAAGAGATATCTTTCCCATCTGACAAACTTTAATCAAATAGAATTATATTTAGTGTTATTTAGGTTTATTTGTACATAGGGGATCTTGTTTCTTCAAACTAATTTTCAAAATGTAATTCATTTTTGTTTAGTGCTTGAATTATCATTTGGGGTTCTCCAATAGATTGATGATTTTACAAATATATAGTCTCATTACCAATGTATTTGTCTATCATAAAATTATCATTTGTTTCTGATAAAAAGGACTGTAGTTATCTCTTTGTTCAAAAACATATTAACACTTAAAAACAGCTTTTCAAATATAATATGGACATTGGAAAAATTATAAAAGAATGATTTTGATTAATAGTCATTTAGAGTTAAATAACTGCTTAAATTATACAGGAATAAAGGACAGTAGTATTCAGATTATTCCTTTTATTTGGTTGTGAATTGCAATGAGTTCAGACCACCTAACTCATTTCTATAAATAACAATAACAGTAAAAGATACAGAACTTTTAAGTTTGCAGCACCCATCCTATGTTACTTTTTCATTTCTTCAGAAATATTTAATACTGTTGCTTTATGGGATATAGGTAAAAAGAAATGTTTCTTTTGCTCTTTTTACAAACTACACAATCATTTTGTTTGTTGTTTTTCTGTTTGTTCTTTCAATCTTATTCAGCATGACTTCTCTTAGTTGACATTATTTTCTAAACCAATTAGATTACTATTCCCCAATTTCATCAGATGCTAATCCTTTTGGATTTATGTAGGCTAATCCCTCAAACCTGGGACAAATTTCTACCAGGTATACATCAACTGAAATCTTTTTATTTGGAAGAAAACATTCTATATGAAGTCTCTCTTCATTACTTCACTGAAAGGTTATGGTCCCCTGTTTTCCTAGATTAGTAACTCAAATACTTAGATTGTGTTAAATAGTGATCAAAGCTGGAGGGTTTGGGGGGGATGGTTGAAAATGAGGAAGACTACCTTAGAGTTTCCTTATTTCATGTATCAAGTCCTTATTAACACATTTTAGACAACTGAACTTTGTTACTAAATATACATTTTTTAAAATTTTCCTATTTTTAAAGTGAATAGCTAAATGGACCAATGGATAGCATATTGGATTTGGAATCAGAAAAATGTTAATTCAAATACTGCCTCCTTCACTTACTGACTAAATGATCCTGGATAGACCACCTCATCTCTATCTTTTTGAATTTCATCTTCTTTAAAATGAAGATAGTCTTAAGACTCACCTCCTTGGCTTGTTTTAGGAATAAAATAAGTTATTATTTGCAAGCTCTTTTTTCCTCTACCTTAAAGTACTTTATAAAGAATAGTTCTTATTGTTTAAAAACTGTAGAACTGATTCATTGCATTAAAATTAACAAATGAAAATTTTAAATTTAAATAGCTGAGACATCTTATATTTGTAAGTCTTACCTTATTATAGGCATCACTAAGTAATAAAATGAAAATATTTCTCAATTTGAAATCAGAAAGATCAGGCACAAATTTCAAGTCTACTCCTTATCATTATTTGGCCTTGAATAAGTCACTATATTTTCCCAAGAATTAGTTTCCTACTCTCTAATATGAGATTACATATTTCTATTAACTGCCTCACATGACTATTATGGAGAGTCAAAGAGTTAATGCAGACAAATTTACCTTTCAAAGTGTAACAAACATATAAACTACTAGTGTTGTCTTAATATTCTTAAGTTGATTTTAGGGTATCCAAAGAGAGACATTTTGTTTTTAATTGCCATTTAATTATCTTTAGACTATTGCAGATGTGGAATAAAATAATGCTTTTGTAACTGAACAAAATATTGATATATGAGACCATCTTCTATTGGTTCATTAAAGGATCAATATGAAACATTGGGATAATAATATTTCATTCCTGTCATACTTTTTGATGGACTCAAATAAAAATGGGCTCCCCTGAAATTATTCTTTTATATTTGATGTATTAGTATATTACATTTAATGTATCTGGATATGTTGCTATGTAGAGTCAAAGAATGTATCTTTGAAAGAATTACAGTAACAAACAGGAAAAAGAAAAATATGTATTTAATGCTATTTCTAGTTTTAATTTATTTCACTAAGGTTTTATATCTTCAAAAGAATTTATTCCTTGGAGATTATAGTTTGTAGTTTACCATGTTGCCAACTTTTCTAAATGTTAAATTTTTATGGAATAATGATGATTTCAGGAAATTATGAGAAAGTTATGTCCATAATGATCTATGGTTTGAACTTCCAGCCAATATGGTGGTGAAAAGCCAGGCACTGCTTTAAGCTTTGATGGTTTTCCCACGTAACTAAGATGAACAAAGCCTCTTAACAGATTTTGGGACACAGAACCCAGAGAAAAATCAAATAGAACATCTATGGACAAGATCTAGCACATGGGAGTGTGGATGAGCCAGTTTGAGCAGAGACCCAGTGTAGGGATGAACAGCAACAGAATTGTTTACTGTGGGTGTGTCAGGTGGGAAAGTTCCTGCAAGGAGGCCAGACATCTATCAGGTGAGGTCAGCTGGTCTGGAAGTCTTGGGCGCCTAACCCTGAGTTTTCATCAGAGTCCCCATATTTCCAGCTGAATCCCCTCCACCCCTATTTCTGTGGGATAACATGGTGATATTCTTCAGAACAAACAACACCTCCATTATACACCCTCCTGTGTTTCCACCTTGCCCTAAGGTTCAGGTCTGGGAGACAGATCTCCCCCAAACACTGATTGCAGGTTAAGTAGATTAACAATCTAGTCCAAGGGTGAAGGCAACATCATTCAATGATATTCCAGATCCTGCCACAACTCCTCATCCAAAAGGCATATGAATGGGCTACTAATAAACATCTCAGATATCTCTTACAGACCAACTTAATGAGTAATCCCCTGAAGTGAGCAAGGCCCTTAGAGATCTCAGTGGCAAAGGTATGTGAACCAAATTCTCCTCCAGCACAAGACCTAGTGAAAGGTCCCAAAAATGAAGAAAGACCAGTGTAAAGAGGAATACATTGAATGTTACATTGAAGACAAGGATCCTAATTCATAGAGGACTAAAATGTCAGAGGAAAATATGAATTGAATTTCAGTCCAGAAAGACATCTTAGAAGTGATCAGAAAGGATTTAAAAGCAAATAGAAAAATTGAGGAAAGAAATGCAAGAGAAAATTAACATCTTACAACCAAAAAAACAAATCTTTTTAAAAATACAACTGGACAAGTACAAAAAAGAAAACAATTCTCCCAAAATAATTGAGCAAATGGAAAACTCCTTCAAAATTTGAATTGAGACTTCCAGCCTAGATTGCAGAGAGAAGCTAGGCATTGTGCAGGGGTCTCCTGGTTTTCCTTCAGAACAAATATCAAATGGCCCTCTTAACAGAATTAAAATCAACAAAATCCAGAGAAGACCAAAAGAAAAGAACATCTACTATCAAGGTCTGTCTCAGGGGAACATTAATAAGTTCGGTACAGAGAGAGCAGAGAACCAAAACAGGGGTAGTGGGATGAGATCCAGGACAAACTTCAGAGCAGACTTACAAGCTTTTGGCTTTATAATCAGGTAAGGGAGCTCTAAGGAGGTTGGAGGGAGAGTCCAAGGGCAGCAGGTAGGACAACCCCAGCATAGTGGTTAGACATCAATCTGGTCAGTTCTGCCAGCCTGGAATTCCAGGACAACATTTTCCATATTTTCAGCAGAGTGCCCATGTTTGCAGTTGAGTCTGCCCCACCCCCCAAAATCCCAACAAACACAGTAGCAACCTCCACCCCACCCCACTCCAGGCTCAGGTGTGAGCTGCAGATCTCTCTCAGTACTGAGTGAATAATAAGATTAACCACATAACCTGAGGGCCCAGCCCACATCATTCAATGATAATTGATACCCTGCTCTTCCCACCAACCTTTCCTGCCAGGCCTAGGGAATGGGCAACAAATCAAGGTTACAAACACTCCATAGAAAGACTCTAACACCCCCTAGTGGCTGTCCCACTTGAAGTTACTAAACACAGTAAACAAAACATTTAGGTTTTCAAAATTAAATGTCTGTTAACCAGCCCCTTCCTCAACACAAGAAACATAGAAAATGAAGAAATGTCAGCAGAAATTGGGGGGGGGGGTACATTGAAAACTACCTTCAAGTCTAAGATGCTAACTCAGAGAGAGCTAGAACTCTTAAGGAGAATATGAATTGGTCTCCAGACCAGAAAGACACCTTAGAAGAGATCAGGAAGGAGTTTAAAAATTAATTGGAAAAAGTTGTGAAAAGAAACATAAGAGAGGGGCAGCTAGGTGGTGTAGTGGATAAAGCACCGGCCCTGGAGTCAGGAGTATCTGGGTTCAAATACGGTCTCAGACACTTAATAATTACCTAGCTGTGTGGCCTTGGGCAAGTCACTTAACCCCATTTGCCTTACAAAAAAACAACTAAAAAAAATGAAACACAAGAGAAAATACCTTACAAAAGGAAATTAATTGCTCACAGCATGAATATAACTCTCTCAAAACCACAATGGAGCAAATAGAAAACTAGCAAGTAGAAATGGATGATTAGAAAAGGAGTTGCAAAGGTAAATGAAGAAAATTCTTCACTTAAAAAAAGAATGGAATCTTCTTGATGACTTCTTGATACAATAAGAATCTATTAAACAAAACCAAAAAATCAAAATATAGAAGAAAACGTAAAATACCACATTGGTAAAACTACTGACCTAGAGATTAGATCCAGCGGACACAATTGAAGAATCACTGGGCTTCCTGAACACATTGAGGATAAAAAGCCTAGGCTCAATATTTCAAGATCTCTTGAAGGAAAATTGCCTTGATATCATGGAACTAAAGGGCAAAATAGATATTGAAAGAATTCATCAATCACCTCCTGAAAGGGATACCAAAATGAAAACACCAAGGAATATTGTAGTCAAATTTAGCACAATCAGCTAAAAGAGAAAATCCTCTAAGCAACCAGAAAGAAATTGTTCAGATACCAAGGAATCACAGTAAGGTTTATGCGCGACCTGGTTTCCTCAACATTAAGGGATCAAAGGACCTGGAATATGATATTCCAAAGAGTAAGGGAGCTTAGAATACAGCCAAGAATTCACTATCCTGAAAAACTGAGCCTTCTCTTCCAGGGGGAAAAGATGGACATTTAATGAAATAGGACACTTTCAGCTTTTTCCTGACAAAAAGAAAAGAGCTAAGGCCAAGATGGCAGAGAGAAGAAAGGCATTGTGCTACAGTCTTCTGATCTTCCCTCATATATAATATGAAACAAACCTCTTAACAGCAATTTGAATGACAAACTGAAGAAAAAGAAGGTAGGAGAAGAACATCTACTGCAAGGTTTGTTTTTGAGGATTGTGGGTGAGCTGGGACACAGAGAGCAGAGACCCCCCTGGGAGGGGTGAGAGCCAGAGTAACCTAGGATCAGCCATAGAAGCATTGACTATGGGAGGCAAGTTCCAAGAGCCAACTGGGGCATGGAGTATTTGGCTGTAGGAACTGATTGTCAGGGGCAAAGCTGGAGTGTGAGTCCCAGTGGGGAGAGTTGCAGACATCAATTCATTGGACTCATCTGGTCTGGAAGTCATCGACTCCATACTTTACTTCAGTGGAGTCCTCGTACAAGAACAAACATAGTAACAGCTCCCCCCAAACTCCACCCCCAGGCTCAGGAGTTGACAACAGAGCTCCCTCAGCTGTGAATAGGGAGAGTAATTACCTTGTCCCAGGGCATAGCCCACATTGATCAAGGATAAAAGTATACATCAGAGCCACCCACACCCTCCAGGTCAAAGGAAAAGGCCTCAAATCAAGGTCATATACACTACAGAGAAAGTAATTAGCACCCCCTACTGGTTGATCTACTTGGAATTATTAAACTCATGGAGTAAAACCTCTAGAGATGTCAACACCAAGCTTCTTTGAACCAGCCACACGACAAATACAAGACTGTAGGTAAATTAAAAAAGGCCAGGTGAAAGGTGGGTTCATAGAAAAAAATTTAGAAGTGAATGACACTAACTCAGAGATACCTAGAACCTCTGATGAGAATATGATTTGGTCTCCAGCCCAGAAAGACTTCCTTGAAGAAATCAGGAAGGAATTTAAAAATCAATTGGAAAATTTGGGAAAGAAAATTAACACCTTGAACCAATAAAGAAAATCCTTAGAAAATACAATTAGACAAATGAAAAAAAAATAATTCTATCAAAATCTCAATTGGTCAAATGGAAAACTCTTTCAAAAATTCAATTGACTAATGGGAAAACTAGTTGTAAAAGATAAATGAAGAAAATTCTTCTGTAACAAAAAAAATGAATGGAATCTGTGGAAATGGAAACTAATGACAATAAGAATCTGTTCAACAACCCGAAACAATTGAAAAATATAAAATAACTCAACAGCAAAACTACTTACCTAGAGAATAAAAGTAGGAGGGAAAACTTAAAAATCATTGGTCTCCCTAAACATATTGAGAGAAAAAAATGCCTGGACTTAATATTGTAGGAATTCATGATGGAAAATTGCCCTAACATCATGGAACCAGAAGGCAAAAGACATATTGGAAGAATACATGGATCCCCTCCAGAAAGGGATCCCAAAAATAACAATACCATGGAATATTGTGGTCAAAGTCTAGAACTATCAGATAAAAGAGAAAAATCCTGCAAGCTGCCAGAAAGAAACAATTTATATACTAAGGAGCCACAGTAAGGGTTACACAGGACTGGGCTGCACCAACATTAATGGATCAAAGGACTTGGAATGCAATATTCTGATAACAAGGGAACTTGGAATGCATTCAAGAATTCACTGTCTGGCAAAACTGAGCCTTCTATTCCAGGGGAAAACATGGTCATTTAATGAAATAGGAGACTTCCAACTTTTCTTGATGAAAAGACCAGAGCTACATATAAAATTTGGACTTCAAACAGGAGAATCAAGAGACACATGGAAAGGTTAAAAAAAGGGTAAAGAAAAAAACTGCTATCCAATAAGATGAAACTGACTATACCCCTACCTGGGAGGAAAAACTCTAATTACTCTCAAGAATTGTAACTCAATTAGAGAGAATATACTTAGCTTGAAATGATGGACACTCCTGACTGTTCTGTAATTGAGACAGAATGATATAAAAACAATACCTCCTAAAAAGGGTGACAGTAAAGAAATTGGAGGATAAAGGAAATTGAATGAGGTAAAACTCATTACATTAAGAGGTAAAAAGGACCTATTGCAATAGAGAGGAAGAAGGGAAGAGGTGAGAACCACCTGAAGCTTACTTTCATCAGATTTGGCTTAAAGTTAACATACATACACTCAGTTAAGTTAAGAAACTTATCTTGCCTTTCAATTATTAAAAGAGGAAAAGGGGGGAGGAAAAGGGGAACTAAGAGAAGTAAGGGAAGAAAGAAGGGGTTAAGGGAAAGGGGAAAGAAAGGGGAGGGGCTTAGATAGAGGAGAACAAACAAACTGAGGGTGATAGTATTCAGAAACAAAATACTGGGGAATATGAATAAAGTGAGAAACGGGAAAATACAAACAGGTAATATAACATGGATGGCAATAAAGCATTAGCAAATATAACTTTGAATGTGAATGGGATGAACTCTTCCTCAAAACATAAGCCAATAGCAGAGGGGCTTAAAAAAGAGAATCCTATGGTATGTTGCTTACAAGAAACTCATTTGATGAACAGAAATACATGTAAAGGTAAAAAGTTGGAGAAAAATATATTTTGCTTCAGCTGATGTGAAAAAATAATGGGTAGCAATCCTTATATAAGAAAAATCAGCTGCAACAATAGACTTAAAAGCGATAAGGAAGGAAACCATGTCCTCCTAAAAGATAGCATAGACAAAAAAGTACTTTCAGTAATAAATATGTATGTACCCAATGGTATAGCATCCAAATACTAGCAGGAGAAGTTGAAGGAGTTACAAGAAGATATAGATAGCAATCCCCTACTGGGGGGAGGCCTCAACTTCTCTGTCTCAGATTTAGATAAATCCAAACATAAAATAAACAAGATGGAAGTTAAGGAGGTAAATAGAATTTTAGAACACCTAAATATAATAGACCTTTGGAGGAAATTGAATGTGGATAGAAAAGACTATACTATTTTCTATGCATTACATGGCATCTATACAAAAATTGACCATGTACTAGGGCATAAATCCAAATTACCAGTTGCAGAAAGGCATAAATATTGGATGCACCTTTCTCAGATCATAATGCAATAAAATTCACATGCAATGTGGGACCAGGGGGATGCTGACCTAGAACTAATTGAAAACTAAATGACTTAATTTTAAAGAATGATAGAATCAAATAACAAATTATAGAAAGAATACATGATTTTCATCTTAGATAATGACAATAATAAAAAAATAGCTAAACTTATACAACACAACAAAGGCAGCAGTCATGGTACATATTATATCTTTAAATGCTCACATGAATAAATTAGAGAAAAAGGAAATCAATGAACTAAAAATGCAACTAAAAATTAGAGAAAGAACAAATTGAAAAATCCAGATTAAACACCAAATTAAAAATTATAAAAATTAAACAAGAAATTAATAAAATTGAAAGCAAGAAAACTATTGAACTAATAAACAAAGCCTAGAGTGTCTTTTTGAAAAAATATAATTTAAAACCGCTGTTTAATTTGATTAAAAAAAGAAAAGAATAAATCCAAAATGTTAGTATCATAAATGAAAAAAATGGACCTACCACCAATGAGGAGGAAAATAATGTAATAATTCAGAATTTTTCGCCCAATTATAAGCCAATAAATTTGATAATCTCAGGATGAAAAGTTACAAAATTTTAAGATACCCAGCTTAAATGCAGAGAAAATTAAATGCCTAAATAAATAAATGCCTACCTAAGGAAAAGAAATTCATCAAGCCATTATGGAATTACCTAAGACAATATCTCCAGAGGAAGATGTATTCACAATTGAATTTTATCAAACATTTAAAGAACAATTGGTTCCAAATCTATATAAAATTTTTGAAAAAATAGTTGAAGATGGAACTCTGTCTAACTCATTTTATGAAAAGAATATGGTGTTGACACCTAAACCAGGAAAACTTATAGCAAAGAAAGATAATTATACACCTATATCATATCCCAGATGAATAAGGATGCAAAAATCTTAAATAAAACCTTAGCTAAACAGTTAAAACAGGTATCACTAAGATAATGCATTATCACCAATTAGGATTTATTCCAGGAATGCAGAGTCGGTTTGAACTTATAAAAACTCTTAATATAATTAATTAATAATCCTATCAGAAATCAAATGATTATATCAATAGATACTGAAAAAGCTTTTGACAAAATACAGCATGTATTCCTACTAAAACACCAGGGAGCATAAGAATAAATTGAGTGTTCCTTATAATAATTAGCAGTATCAATCTGAAACCATCAACAAGCATTATATGCAATAGGGATGAGCTAGAGGCATTCCCAATAAGATCTGGATGAAACAAGGATGCCCAAATACTATTCAATATTGTATTAGAAATTACAGCTTCAGAGTTTGATCTTCAAATACAGGACTCAGGTGAAGCACAGAGAATGGAGGAGAAGGGGAAAATATGAGGGACTTAATGATGATGAACTACATGCATTCCTGTATAGAAAAATGATACTGATAATACTCATATGAACCATCTCATTTAACAGAGCAGGTAGAGGAAGCTTTTATAGATGAAACACAGGAGAAAGCTGAATTTGAACATATAATGTGGTGTAAAAAATGGAGTCAATAAATAAAAGGGAAATATAATGGGAGAAAGAAAAAGGAGAGGAGGAATAGGCTAAGATATTTCATATAATAAGAATTTTCTGTATTATAATGAGCTATTTCAATGATATGTAATGGGGGAAAGGCAAGGGGAAATGAAGGAATCTTCACTCTCTTATCAGAGGTGACTAGCAGAGGAAACAGCATATATACTCAATGGGGTATAGACATCTGTAGTAAGAAGGAAAGAAGGGGGACAGAGAGAAGGGGAGGATGTGAGTGATGGAGGAAAGGATGGACCATGGGGGGAGAGTAGTCAAATATGTTCTTTTTTTACTTCTTTCAAGGCACTGGGATTGGATGACCTGTCTGGGACCACAGGGCCAGGTGGATGCTGGGCCTTAAGAGGTGGTATGTGCGTTCTGGGCTTCTTCCACTCCAAGGCTGGGGATCTGTCTGCTGAGCCACTCAGCTACCCTACAGCAGAGACAGAGTTAAAGGAGAGAGAAAATATAGCACATGGTAGTGGAGAAGTACAAATGGAGGGAGTTGCAATCAGCAATGGCAACAGTGGAAAAATATGGAAGTAATTTTTTTTCATGGACTTATCGTTAAGAATGTGATCCACCCACAACAGAGCTGGTAGTGTTGGAACAAAGGCTGAAGCACATTTATTATTATTATTATTTTTCAGGGGGGGATTACAGGTAAAATGGGGCTGGGTGGTCTGCCTGGGGCTGCATAGCTGGGTGATTGTTGGGTGTCTGAGGCTGGATTTGAACCCAGGTGCTCCTAGCTCAAGGGTCAGTGCTTTGTCCACCACCCAACCACCCCTACTATTATTATTATTATTATTATTATTATTACTATTTTATTTTATTTTGGGTCTTTTTTTTGTTTATGCAGGGCAATGAATGGGATTGGGGTGGCTTGCATGGGTTCACACAGCTGGGTGATAGTTGGGTGTCTGGGGCCAGATTTGGGCTCGGGTGCTCCTGGCTCCAGGCCCAGTGCTCTGTCCACTGCAACATCTGACCATACCTACAATTATTACTATTATTTTTTTATTTTAATTTTAATTTTTTCTCTCCCCTGTACTTTATCGCTCATGGGGGTCTACATTTTTGGGGAGGGGGTATTATGTTTACTCTTAAACAAGAATATTTTATTAATGTATAATAAAACATTATTTGTACAAAGTAAGAATAAACATATAAACAAATAAACAAGTAAATGAATGAATGAATTAATGAATGAATGAATAAAGAAAAAAGAAATTATAGCTTCAGGAATAAGAGAAAAAAAGAAATTGAAGGAATTAGAATTGGGAAGGAAGAGACAAAATTCTCACTCTTTGCAGATAGCATGGTCCTATATCTAAAGAATCTCAAAAAATCATCTAAAAATTACTAGAAAAATATTAGCAACTTTAGCAAAGTTGCAGAATATAAAATTAACCCTCATAAATCTTCAACATTTCTATATATTTCTGGCAAGATAAAGCAGGCAGAGCTAGAAATAAAAATCCCATTCAAAGTTAATTTCAGACAATATAAAACACTTGGGAGTCCACCTGCCAAGGGAGACTCAGAAACTTTTTGCAAACAATTACAAAACACTTACCACACTAATAAAATGAGATTTAAATACCTATGCAAATATCAACTACCCATACATAGGTCAAGCTAATATAATAAAAGTCACAATTTTTCCAAAGTTAAACAAATGAGTAGAACTAGAGGACAATTGTGCATAATAACACCTACATGGGGACGATGATCAAGCTCAATGGACTTGCTCATTGCATCAGTGCAACAATCAGGCACAATTTAGTGGTGTCTGTGATGGAGAATACCATCTGTATCCAGAAAAAGTAATTTTGAGTTTGAACAGAGGCCAAAGACTATTACTTATAATTTATGGGGTAAAAATTGTTTCTTATTATGTAATTTTGCCATATCTTATACTTTATTTTTCTTCATTAAGGATATGATTTCTCTCCCCTCACATTCAATTTACATCAATGAATACCATGGAAAAAATGAAAAAAATAACAGCATGCCTTCTGTGTGGGGGGGGTGAGAGGAGGGAAAAGTGATTGGGGAAAATTTTACAATTCATAACAAAAAAATAAAGGTTAAAGCAAAATAACAAATTGAGACTTCAAACAAAATATTCAAGAGACTCATGAAAAGGTAAAAAAGGGAAAAGAAAAAAATTATATCCAATAAGCTGCAACTGGCTATATCCCCACCTGGAAGAAAGCTTCTCATAACTCTTGAGAATTGTAACTTGAGTAGTTGAGTAGAGAGAATATACTTGGCCAGAAGTAATGGACACTCCTGACTTGTCTGTGACTCATAATGATTTAAAAACAATAAATAGAAAAGAGACAAGAAGATGGAGGTGATTCAATGGAATAAATAACATTGCATAAAAGTAGTACAAAGGACTTATTGCAATAGAGGGGAAGAAGGGAGTAAGTGAAAACTGCCTAAATTTTTCTCTCATCAGATTTAGCTCAAAGCGGGTTTAACATACACACTCAATTAAGTTAAGACACTTATAAACCTTTCAAAAATTAAAGGGGGAAATCAGGATGAGGAGGAAAAAGGAAACTAACTGATGGAAGGGATGGAAGAAGGGCCAAAGGGAAAGGGGAAAGACAGTGGAGGGACTGGATATAGGGGAGCAAACACACTGAAAGAGTTGATATTCAGAAATAAAATACTGTGGAATATGGATAAAGTAAGAAAAAGTGGAAAATACAAAGAGAGGGGAGGGTAATAAAGAGTTACTAATTATAACTCTGAAACTGAATAAAATGAACTCTCCAATAAAATGTAAATGAATAACAGAGTAGATTAAAAATCTTAATCCTACAATATGCTGCTTACAAGAAACTCATTTGAAGCAGAGAGATACATATAGAGTAAACATAAAAGATTAGAGGAGTATATAACTTGTTTCAGCTGAAGTGAAAAAGGCAGGGGAAGCAATCCTTATCTCAGACAAAGCAGTTGCTAAAATAGATCTCATTAAAAGAGATGGGGGGGGAAGCTATATCCTCTTAAAAGGTACAACTGACAATGAAGCAATTTCAATATTAAACATGTATGCAACAAGTGGTGAAGCATCCAAATTCTTAGAGGAGAAGATGAATGAATTGCAGGAAGACAAAGACTGCAAGACTGTACTGGTGGGGCATCTCAACCTCTCTGTCCCAGATTTACATAAATCAAGCCATAAAACAAACAAGATGGATGTTTAGAAAGTAAATAGAATTTTAGAACACCTAGACATAATAGACCTTTGGATAAAACTGAATGGGGATAGAAAATAATATACTTTTTTTTTTCTCTGCAGTACATGGCACCTATAAAAACCTGACCATGTACTAGAGCATAAAAACCTAATAACCAATTGCAGAAAGGTATAAATAGACAATACATCTTTCTCAGATCATAATGCAATAAAAATCACATGCAATATTAAGCCAGTGAGATGCTGACCCAAAACTAATTGGAGATTTCACAATGTCACATTAAAGAATGAGTGGATCAAACAACAAATGGCAGAGAGAATTAATGATTTCATCCTTTATAATGACAACAACGTGACAACATATCAAAACTTCTGGAAGTCAGCCAAAGCAGTAATTAGGGGATATATTATATTGTTCTCTGCTTACATGAATACAACAGAAAAAGAGGAAATCAATGAACTAATTATGTAACTAAAAAAACTAGAGAATGAACAAATCAAAAACACCCAATTAAATACCAAATTATAAATTGTAAAAATAAAAGGAGAAAGTAATGAAATTGAAAACATATATAATATCAAACTAATTAATAGACAAGAGTGGTTTTTTTAATAAAATTCAAAACCTTTGATTGATTTGATTCAAAAAAGAAGAAAATCAAATTACTAGTATCATAAATGAAAAAGGTGAACTCACCACAAATGAGTAAGAAATTAAAGTAATAATTCATCAATTATTTTGCAACTATATTCCACTGAATTGGATAATCCAAGTGAAATGGAAGATTATTTATGAAAATATATTGTGCCCAGGTCAAATGAAGAGTAAATAAACACCTAAAACTCCATATCTCAGGAAAAAAAAAGAAATTCAACAATCTTACATTGAACTCCCTAATTAAAAAATCTCCAGGGCCACATGCATCCACAAGTGAATTCAAATCAAGCATTTAAGTAACAATTGGTTCCAATTCTATATGAACTCATTTGAAACATAGGTGAAGATGGAACTCTGGCTAATTCCTTCAATGACACCATTATGGTGCTGATTCCTAAACCAGGAAGAGTCAAAACAGAGAAAGAAAATTAAAACCCAATTTCCCTAATAAATATAGATGAAAAAATCTTAAACAAATCTTAGCAATGAAATTATAGCAAGTTATCACTGGGATAATACACCAGGACCAAGTAGGATTTATCCCAGGAATGCAGGGTTGCATCAATAATAATTAAATTGTTAGTATAATTGACTATATGAATAACAAACCTAACAGAAATCATATGATTAATAGATGCTAAAAAAAGCCTTTGAAAACATACAACACTCATCAGATTTAAATAAGTGGGCAAATATCAACTGCTCATGGATAGGCCAAGCTAATATAATAAAAATGACAGTTCTACCTAAATTAATCTGCTTATTTAATGCCTTACTAATCAGACTTCAAAAAATTACCTTAATGAGCTAGAATAAATTGTAATTAAATTCATATGGAGAAAAAAATCAGCGACACCCAAACATTTAATGAAAAAAAATGCAGAAGAAGGTGGAGTAGCCTTACCAGTTCTAAAATTATACTAAAAATTATCAGTCATAGACCCTGTCTGGTACTGGATAAGAAATAGAGTAGTGGATCAGTGGAAATATTAGGTGCAAAAGAGATAATAGGAAACAATTACTGTAATCTGCTGTTTGAAAAAGCCAAAGAGACCATCTTCTGGGATAAGAACTCTATGTTTATTAAAAATTGTAAGGAAAAATTAGAAGCTAATAAGGCAGAAAATTGAATTAGACCAACATCTCATAGCCTATACCAAGGTCATATCAAAATGTGTACAGGATTTCAACATAATAGTCAATACTATAAGCAAATTGGGGATCAAGGAATAGTTTACTTGTCAGATATATGGAATGGGAATCAGTTTATGACTAAGGATGAGATGGAGAACATAATTAAAAACAAATAAGATATTTCTTATTACATTAAATTAAAATGATTTTTGCACAAACATGATAAGCAAGATCAAAAGAAAGTAGTAAATTGGGAAACAATTTTTACAACTAGTATTTCTGGCAAAGGACTCATTTTTAAAATATATAGAGAACTGAGTCAAATTTACCAAAAAAACAAGCCATTCCCTAATTGCAAATGGTCAAAGGATATCCAAAGGCAATTTACAGATGAGGCAATCAAAGCTATATATAGTCATACAAAAAAAGTGATCTAAATCATTATTGATTAGAGAAATTCAAATTATCTCTGCGGTACTACTTCAAACTTCTCAGATTGGTCAATATTAACATAAAGGACAATGATCAGTGTTGGAAGGGATATGAGAAATCTGGGCCACTAATATATTGTTGTTAGAGCAGCAAGCTTAGCCAACCTTTCTGGAGAGCAATCTGAAATTATGCACAAAAGGCAATAAACATATGCATACCCTTTGATCCAATAATACCATTACTGGGTCTATACACTGAAGAGATTATGAAAAATGGAAAAAGCATAACCTGTACAAATATATTCATAGAAGCCCTGTTTGTGGTAGCAAAGAACTGGAAATCCAGTGAATTACCATCAGTTGGGGAATGGCTGAACAAATTGTGGACTGTGTATGTTATTAGCACTATTCTTCTATTAGAAACCTAGAGGGATGGGAATTCAGAGAAGCCTTGAAAGACTTCCATGAACTGATGATAAGAGAGATGAGCAGAACCAGAAGAACATTTACACCCTAATGGCAACACAGGGGTGATGATCATTCCTTGCTCATTCCATCAATTCAATAACCTGGAACAATTTTAGAACACCTGCAATGGGCAGTATCATCTGTAACCAGAGAAAGTACTGTACAGTTAAAACAATGACCAAAGTCTATTAACTTCAATGTATTTTTCATAAAAAAGTATCTCATGTACTACATAATTTTGCTATCTCCAAAATTTGATTTTTCTCCTTGAGGATATGATTTTCTCCCAATTTCTTTTCCAATTAATTTTGATCAATGTATTGCTTGGAAACAATGCAAAGTTTATCAGATTGCCTTCTGTGGAGGATTGGGGAAGGGAAGGGAGGGTGGAGGAAGGATTGCAAAATTCAAAACCTTACAGAAAATGATGGGTAGAAACTACTATTCTATATAGGGGGCAATCACACTGAAGGAGGTAGTATTCAGTAGCAAGATACTGAGGAATAAGGATAAGGTGAAAAAAAGGGGAAAAATAAAAATGGAGGGAAAATAGCATGGATGACAATAAATACTTAATAATTATAACTCTGAATGTGAATGGGATGGATTCTCCCATAAAACTGAAAGAAATATCAGAGTGGATTAAAAACAGAATCCTACAATACACTGCTTACAAGAAACACATTTGAATAAGTGAAATACATACAAAGTAAAGGTAAAAGACTGGAGCAGAGTGTATTATGTTTCAGCTGAAGTGAAAAAAGCAGGGGTAGCACTCTTTATCTCAGATAAATTTGCAAAAGCAAATCTATTAAAAGAGATAAAGAAGGAAATTATATCCTCTTACAAGGTACCATAGTCAATGAAACCAATTCAATACTAAATATATATATATATATATATATATATACATATATATATATATATATATATACATATATATGTGTGTGTATACTGTATACATATATATATATATATATATATATATATATATATATATATTATATATAAATATATATGTGCACCAAACAGTATAGTATAATTCTTAGAGGAGAAGCTGAATGAGTTCCATGAAGTCATAGCCAGAAAAATTTACTGGTGGGAGATCTCAACCTCCCTCTCTCAGGATTAAATAAATCTAGTCATAAAACAAAAAGAAAGTAAAGGAGGTAAATAGAATGTTAGAAAATTTTAACATGATAGACTTAATGAAGAAAATACAAAAGAAGGTGGTTTAGCCTTACCAGATCTAAAATTATGTAATAAAGCATCATTCATCAAAATTGACTGACATTGGGTAAGAAATGGAATAATAGAGCAATGGAATAGATCAGGTTAAAAAGAGACAGCAGAAAATGTTTATATAAATTGCTATTTGATAAATTCAAAGAGTTCAGTTTCTGGGGGTAAGAATGCACTCTAATAAAAACTACTGGGAATTCTTGAAGGTAATATGAGAGAAGTTAGGAACAGACCAACATCTCACACCCTTTACCAAAAGAAGATAAATATGGGTTCAGGATTTTGACATAAAAGACAATATTAGAAGCCAATTAAGAAAAAAAGAATAGTTTGCCTGTCAGATCTATGGAAAGGGGAACAGTTTATCACCAAGAAAGAAAAAGGGAACATTATAAAAAACAAACTGGATAATTTTAATGACATTAAATTAAAAAAAAAAACTTTTGCACAAAAAAACATACTAAGATCAAAAGAAATGGAGTAAATTGAGTAACAATTTTATCACTAATGTTTTTGACAATGGACTCATTTCTAAAATATGCAGAGAACTGAGTCAAATTTTAAAAATTCAAGCTATTCCTCAATTGACAAATAGTCAAAGGATATACAAATGCTGTGTGCAGATAAGGAAATCAAAGCTATCTATACTGATTTGAAAAATTACTCCAAATCATTACTGATTAGATAAATGCAAATTTAAAACATCTCTGAGGTACAACCTTGCAACTCTCAGAGTGGCCAATATGACCAGAAAGGACAATGATCAATGTTGGAAGGGATGTGGTAAATCTGGGACACTGATACATTGTTGGTGGAGCTGTGAACTGATCCAAACTTTCTGGGGACCAATTAAGAATTATGCCCAAAAGGCAATAAAAATGTATATACCCTTTGACCCAGCAATACCAATATTGGGTCAATACCCTGAAGAGATTATGAAAAGGGTTAAACTCCTCATGTGTAAAAATATATTTACAGCAGCTCCATTTGCAGTTACAAAGTATTAGAAATCGAGGGAATATCTAACAATTGGGGAATGACTGAACAAATTGTGGTATATGTAAGTGATGGAAGACTACTGTTCTATTTATTAGAAATCAAGAGGGATGGATTTTCAGAGAAGCCTGGAAAGACTTCCATGAATTGATGTTGCTTGAGATGAATAGAAACAGAACATTGTACACCCTAACTTTCAACATAGGTGGATGATCAAACTTGATGGATTTACTCAATCTATGAGTACAATAATCAGGGATAATTTTAGTGGATCCATGATGGAGAATATCGTCTATATCCAAAGAAAGAACTGTATAGCCTAAACAAAAATCAAAGGTTATATTTAATTTTTAAAAATATCATCTTATGTATTGCATAATTTTGGTATCTCTTATTTTCTTTCTTCCTTCAGGGCATGTTTTTCTCTCAACAAATTTAATTTTTATAAATGTATGCCATGGAAACAAAAATTCAAAAAACCTTACAAAAATGAATGGTAGGAACTACTAATGTATATAATTGGAAAACAAAATAATTATATAAATGATCTGCTTATTCAATAGAGTTTGTTTTCTGAATTCTCAGGGGTTTTATTTGTGTGAGAATTTGGCATCTATTACTATACAAATGCTAGTGAATTTCTGTTAGAAACTTCTAATGACCTTAACTTTCTAAATATTCTCTATATGTTTTGGTAATGAATTAATATTTTCCACAAATATCATAATTTCACTAATCTAAATATATCAATAAGTTTGGAGTCTATTTGGATAAACATATTTTAATCTATTGACAATAAAATGGGATTCTTAAAGTGAATTATTTCATTTTATTAACATATTTTCATAATTCCTTCTTTTCTATATATTTTCAATAAGATGTTATGGTTAAAATCAAGTGGACATCATAATTATAAACATTTTGAGTCCACTTCATCTGGACATAAATTACTTTGATTACATTTCCTGATTCCAGTAGACTATACTCATTGCTTTGAATATTATTTTGCAAAATAAATATGTTTATTACAAAGCATTTGTGTAATATTTAAAATATTTAGAGCTAAAAAGGAAAGAGTAAATTTAGAAAGAAAGGTGGGTTATAGTTTGAGGGGGAAATAATAGGTACCTTTTTAAGGATATATAGTTTTAGAGACATCTTTAGGATATTCTCTTGGATATCATGATCAAACAGTTGATGATGCAGGATTGGTGCTCAAATAAATGAGAGTTGTGTACATACAGATTTTGTAGTAATCTTCAGAGAAATGTTATTTGAATATATGGAAACTGAGTTCAATGAGAAAGATAAAGATATAGAAAATTGAGCTCAGAATTATGAGAATTTAGCTCTGATTCTAATGGCTGTATCATCTCATCCATATCAATCATCCTTCCAATTATATACATAAAACTCATCTACTATAACCTGTTAATCAACTTTTTTACATGTTTTTCTATATGTTTCCCAAGGTGCTAATATCCACTTTAAAATTATTTAAAAAGGATGCTTATTATAATTTTTTAAAAACTACAAAAAAGAAATGAATAATAGGAGGAAAGTAAGCAATTCTCATATAGCTCTATAATATGAAAATGTGTCTTATATGCAGATAACAGTGCTTGGTTAAACTACTAAAGAAATAAGAGAAAAATTCCAATGAAAATAATTTAAAGCAGTACTTTTCATGGCAGCAAATACCTGGATACTTTGTTAGAGGTCCTTCATTTGTGGAATGACTGAGCAAACTGTGCCATATGAATATAATGGAATATCATTATTTATATAGGAATTCAAGATGGAAGAGCAATTTGAATTGAATTTTAAAAGATGGGTTGGAACAGGGATAAAGTAGAAGAAGAATAGTCCAGGTATGTTCAAAGTTATGAAATCAGGAAACCTCAGTATGCTCAGAGAATAAAATTAGATATATAACAAATTGCTTTAATATTTCCTCATAGATGTTGGAGTAATTTTCAAATGCACATGAGTTCCCCCCCATTATCTGATGATATCAAGCAATCAGATGACTTTAATTAACTTTTAGAAAGGACTTTTTACTAAGGTGACTTGAGACCAATTGCTGTAAAACATCCCCTCAGAAACCATTAACAAATTTTCCACCAAGGCATACAGAGTTCAGGAAAAGATGTGGTAGAATTTAGAGAGTACATGTGCCGAACTTCATTAGTTGCTAGAAGCCTGTTTCTCCTCTTCATGGCATATTCACAGAAGTATAATCAAGCTTCTTTATTCAGATTCTTGTAGCTTCTTGAAGCTTTCTTTCCTCAATGTGTCTACTTTGTCCTTAACTCCCAATACAGACAACTTCGCTAGATATGCCTTTAAAATAAGGATGATAACTGGAGGAACAACAATGCTCTAACTCTCTCAAGTTCAGTAAACTCTGAAAAGTGGGAGGAGGAAGCTAAGACTCTCCCCTAGGAGAGTCTTCCTTGAGGTCTTTGCAGGAAGCCTTCAACTCCTAAATTCCCAGAAGCTAAAAGTTCTAATAGCAAACTATATGTCTAGCATTGTATAAGATCCTTAGGGCATGACACAAGTTCTTAAAAAACTTTCAGACTTCATGATAAACATCACATAAACTAATCAAGAAATTATCTTAGTTACTGAAAAGTCATTGATTATTTGATTTTTCAAATGATTCAATGGTGTTCTAGCCTGGAAAAGGTTATAAGATATACCATCATGCCAGTTACTAAGTGAAGCTAGGTGAATTGATTAATTCTATCAACTCAAACTCATTTAATTTTGGAAATGCTAAATCTGGATGCCATGGAGAAATTTAGGGGAAAATATCATGAGGATGGTTAAAAATGCAGAACTGATTAATACATTGTTAGTGGAGATGTGAACTGATCTAGCATTTCTGGAGAGCAATTTCAGATGATGCCCAAAGGGCAACAAAAAATATTGATCCAGCAATACCACCCTGAAGAGATTATGAAAAAAGGGTAAAAACATCACTTGTACAAAAATATTTATAGCAGCTTTATTTGTGGTGGCAAAAAAATTAGAAATTAAGTGAATTTCTTTCAATTGGGGAATGGCTTAACAAAGTGGGGTATGTGTATGTCTTGGAACACTATTGTTCAATTAGAAACCAGGAGGTAAGTCCAGAAGGATTTGCATGAAATGATGCTGAGCAAGATGAGGAGAACCAGAAAAACATTGCACTTACTAACAGCAACATGGGGTTGAGGAGCACCTTTGATGGACTTGCTCATCTCATCAGTGCAACAAGCAGGAACAATTTTGGGCTATCTGAGATGGAGGATGCAATCTGTATCCAGTGTAAGAATTGTGGACTTTGAATAAAGCCTGAAGACTATTACGTTCAAATTGGGGGGGGGGGAAGCTATCTTATTTTACCATCTCATACTTATTTTTCTTCCTTAAGGGTATGAATTTGCTGTCGTCACATTTGACTAAGATCAATGTATAACATGAAACCAAGGTAAAGACCAACAGAATGCCTTCTGTGGAGGGTGGGGGGAGGGAAGCAAGAATGGCAAGGAATTGTAAAACAAAATAAAATCTTTCTAAAAACTACAGGTCTAGAATTCACACTAGATTTCAAATTTGTAGAGACATAAATTATTCATTTTTATTCAGTGTACTAGTTGTAACTGTGGGAGTCAATGAAACTGAAAAGAAAAACGAACAGTCAGAGAGAGAAGAGAAAAACTTTAAGGAAGAATCTTTGGGAAATATCTTTATTAAAAAATGAAAGAAGATTATGAATCAGGAAAAGAGATTGAAGAGGAAAAGTTACAACAAAGGACAAGAACAAGTAGAGTATAATGTCTCTGAAGCTAAAAGAGAGGAACAAATATGAGAAAAATAGCACAACAGTATAAAGTGAATCAAAGAAGTTAAAATATGGCAAAATATATGTTTGGGGAGAGAGAGAGAGAGAGAGAGAGAGAGAGAGAGAGAGAGAGAGAGAGAGAGAGAGAGAGACAGAGAGACAGAGAGACAGAGACAGAGAGACAGAGAGACAGAGAGAGACAGAGAGAAAGACTCAGAGAGAGACAGAGAGAAAAACTCAGAGAGAGAGACAGAGAGAGATAGATGTGGGGAAGAAAAGAGAGAAGATGGCATTCAAGTGATAATAAGGACGTTATTTGTGACCTTTGAATATGATCAATAAGCATGTAGGGATGAAAAGTTAATTTGCATGGATATTGGAATAGGATATTTTGGGAGACGTGATTGTAACATGTATCCTTTTGGACAGAGACTAGTCATTTGGCTGAAACATTGAGAGCACAGTGACAAGTACTATGAAAAAGTACTGAAAATGAGGAAGGAGATCAAATTGTGGAACTCAGTGAATACCTGTAAAATAATAAAAATTTTCTTTAATAAATGATAGAGAAAAAATAAAAACTTTTAGCACAGGAATAACTTGACTATTTATTAGAAAATAAAAGCAAAAAATGCTTCACTGCTAGTCACATTTTAAGCAACTAATTGACCAAAAATTATTTATCTTGGAAGTTTAGTCCATCTGGCATTGTGCAGGTTGCTATATGCTAGTCATTATTTTATTAATGATTAATAAATATTTTACCAAAAAATTTTTATTTTCCCACACATTCCTTTGTTATTGACTACAATTAATAAAATATTTAATTGATAAACATTTTCTATATGCTACACTAAACTCATTTTCCAAGGATATACAGATTGTTTCTTAATTTTCTAGCATTTTAATATTATGATTAAGTACTTCATAAATCTCTGATGCTTTTTCTCAGGGAAATAAAATCCCAGACTGGAATAGATCATATTAAGAATTTTTTTAATTAAAAGGAAATATAAAAAGTACATCTGGTAGAAAAAACCAGCCAAAAGCAAGCAGCAAAAGAATAATGATGCAAACAACAGAAAAAAATCTACCACCTGATTATGTCTTTTGCATTTTTTAGGATAATTTCCACTATATGAACCTATTTAATAAATAGGCAGTTCTACTTTGTACATTAGAATCTTAAATAAATATAGTCACTAAAATCTCAATTTTTACAATTCCCTTGCTATATAAAATCCACTTAATCTTTGATGAGTGGTATTATCTTCAAACTTTAAAATCTCAATCCTAAATGCTTGCTCATTGTGAAATACATGATGCTTTGCAGTGATATCAGGCTGTAATGTTAACATCTAATTTTTTTTGGAACTTATGTGGGAAATTAGTAAGATTTTTCTTTTGAAATGATTAAAGGGAGGTGGTGAAGTTAGAGTTCAGATATTTTTTGAAAGGATAAAAACTGTTAACTTCTTTAATCGAATTTAATGTACTGTGTTTCTCACTTAGAATAAATAACTCATCTCATTTGTATGGGGTTGATGCCTCTAAAATATTTCTATGACTCTACAAATCATAAAAAGGGAAAAGTAGGACATATGGTACCTATTACATTGTTCCTCCAGAGAGTTGGTCCTAAATTTTTTTATAGTTTAGTGCAGATTTGACATTATTCACTTATCCTTCTTTCCAAAGGTACAATAATGACAAAGTTTTGATGTAAAGGATAAAGAAACATTCATTTTGGAGAGATTTGTGGAAACATTATTTATACCCAATAGTTATACCCAAGAGAAAAGAGGTCTGTGTTCATATACTAATTATAATCATTAAAAATTTGTCACAAAATGAATTTTACCATTCCATGCTTCATTTTCCTCATCTGTGAAATGAATGTGAAAAAAAATTTCTCTGCCTAAATGACGGGATTGTTTTGAGTTAAAAGGTTTGTTAATCCTTTATAAATTATTTTCATTTTTTTGTGCATTCATGTCTGACTCCCACATTAGACTACTACATCCATGTGCATACTACTCAATTTCTCTTGCTTCATTTTCCATTGCTTAAAATTAAGAAATTGGAAGGTAGGAGTCACTGACATTGCAATCACTGTTCCCATGTCAGATAAGACTTTGAAATTGAATGGTCAAAACAAACATTTTCTTATAGCAATAGTATGTTAAGTGAACAGCAAGTTTTTAAAATTAGCTTCCTGTTAAATCATTTTATCCACAAATACTATAATTAATTTGAATTTTATTGCTTTTTTAATATTGCTTAAATTTGTACCATTTTGATCTTTCATTATATTATTGTCCGGGCTTCCATTTTCTTTGAGTCATTCATATCTCTCCATGTTTATCTGAAGTTATTATATTCAATGTTTATTTTATATTTTATTGATGACATTTTCTTTTGTAACTCTATCATTCTTAAACATACCCTCCCTTCTCTCACTCTCTCCCTTTGAAGCTACTCTTTAAGGAAACAAAGCAAACCAATTAAGCAAAATCATTCGATAGAGTAAGCAAGTCTGATGACTTAATGCAATAACTGATATTTGTAAAGAATTCTATGTGAAAAAGGATTGTGTATTTCCTCATCCCTTCTCCAGGGATACGACTGGTCATTAAAATTACACTATGATGAGTATCAATGTTTTTTAAAATCATGTTATAGTAGTCATAATTATTCTTGCTCTTATTTCATTCTATAAAAATGAATAGAAATGAATATTAATCCAAGAATGAACTTTACATTTTGGGGGAAAACTAATTAAATTTAATGTAAAGAGATCTGGGTTTTAATTCTATATATTCCACAATAAAACTGTATGGAGTATTGAGTTATTCTGTTTCCTTTTATATAAAATGTAGAGTCAGATGTAGTTAAACATAAAGATCTAAAACTGTGATTTTACTAGATGCTTGTTAATTGATTGATTTTTCTGTTAGAAACCTGAAGAAAAAATATTGTTCTATCTTCATCTTTATCCTAAACTGGATTATAGTACTCTCTTTTATCTGAGCACATGAATGATAAGTATCTTTCATATCCATCTCAAGTAACATCTCCTCAATGAAAAATGCCATTTAGTCCTTTATATATAACAGATAGACTAGACAACACAATTTTAGCAAAATCATACAATATTTTGTGTTTTTCATGAATTGATTCAAATATGTTAGTTTTATCACCACTTATATTCCCATTTCAAGAATCATGAGCTATGTTTCTTTGATATTTCTCAAGGTATACTTTTCAGTTGTGGGCCCAGAGCAGTAGTTTTAATAGCTTTTATTCATTTCTTTTCCCTATAATTATTTTGCAAGATGGCATTATCAAAGACAAAATACAAGAAATTTTGTAAGATTACAACTTGGTTTTTGCCTCAGCTATTGTTGATATATATATATATATATATATATATATATATATATATATATATATATATATATATATATATACATATATTCTTTCAAGCTTTTGTCATATCACAAAACTCATTTTTAAAATGGAATAAAAAATTTAAATGTATCTAACATTATAGTCATTGTTTCATGGTAGGCTCTCAAACAACCATTAATGAATACTTGAAATGTAAGATTCCAAGCTTAACCATATATTTTTTTTGCTATTTGCTATGCAGTAGAGTTAAGTGACTTGCCCAATGTCACACAGCTAGGCAATTATTAAGTGTCTGAGGTCAAATTTGAATTCAGATCCTCCTGACTCCAGGGCTGATGCTCTATCAATTACACACCTACCTGACCCAATTTAACCATATTTTCATTATTTTTGGAGAAGTTAAGTCTCTATTTTTATTTTATTTTAATTTATGTTGGTTGGAGGAGACCATTTTATTTTTGTTTTAATTTTAGAAAGTTTTATTTATTTATTTATTTTGATTTTTACAATTTTTCCTCCAATCTTGCTTCCCTCTTCCCACCCCCACAAATGGCAGTTAGTTATGTGTTCCATACAATTTTTCAAAAGCTATAGATTTCTAATTTAATGTTCCTTGTTTGATTTACACTTATTTTTGAACACCATTTAGTAGTTACTGAAGAATTACTTTCTAGGGGTTCTCAAGAAATAAGAATATTCTTTACAATTTTCTTTTATGCTCATTTTATATTTCTAACATCTCTGGGTTCCTAAAAGTATGTCAAATGATGAAGTTTCACTATTTAACACCTCATTTCAGGTAAAAGATAGACTTTGGAAAGTAAAGACCATGATATTACATCTTCCACAATATTAGGAACTGCCATATCTTATCAGAGAGAAAATTGATTTTCACAAATTTTAATTTCACATTAAAACCATAATTTATCATTCTTTAATATTGTATGATAATTGTCATAGTAACTTTTTAATATTTAAATTTCTCAAATTATATCTCATTTTTCCATTTGCAGTTTAATACTATTTTTTTAGGATTTTTGCAAGGCAAATGGGGTTAAGTGGTTTGCCCAAGGCCACTAGGTAATTATTAAGTGTCTGAGACCAGATTTGAACTCAGGTACTCCTGACTCCATGGCCAGTGCTCTATCCACTGCACCACCTAGCTGCCCCTTTAACCCCATTTTAAATTAAAAAATTCACTAAATTGCATGTCAAATATTATATTGGAAACAAGTTCAGAATAAAGAGAATAACTCTTGTAAGGAATGTAAAAGTTATGAAAAGGCACACCAAAACATAAAAAAAGATTGAATATGAATTGTCATGTAAATACAGTCATTGCTCATTCATTTAAAAAAACTACCTAATTTGGCAAATAAAGTAAAATAAGTTGTTCGCTAATAATGTTTATAGTTGAATATAGTTGATTATGGTGCAGTACCAGAAAGTCATTTGCTTTTCATGGACCAGTCATTGTTACGAGCAATAAAGAATAATGTTAATAGCAAAATCAGCATATCTAGCATCATATTCAAAGAGTCAAGGTATTTATGGACCATCAATCTGTCATGTTGATATAGTGGATTTTCTTACCAGAGATATTTAAATGGCATGATAAATGAATACATAGAAGCAGTCATAAGGTACTTTTGCTTACTCTGCATGATGGCATTTTCAAATGGAGATACCTAGTCAGGTTAAAAGAATTTATAAGGCATTATGTTTTCTGTGAAGGATATCAGAAGAAAAACACATATTGTATTCATTTGAATCTGAGGTGTGTGTATAGAGTTTGCAGATATTTCAGATAAAGATTTATTGAAATTTTATCTAACATTGAAGCTGATTCAAATTTCATGTTATGCACATATTTCTTTTATTATTTATACAAATCTTTTGAGAGATCCTCAATAATTTGAACCTCATTTTTCCTTATATGTAAAGTGATTGAGTCATAATATATTAGCTTGAGAGCTCCTTTCTTTTCCAAAATTCTACTAATAGGATACCTGGATAAGAGGCTTATACACTTTGGACAGGCATAAATTACTCATAGTTTGATACTTTAGAGGAGGGCTTAACCTAAGAGGTATAATCTCATCACATGCTCAAACTAAATCAAGGATTTCAATAAAAATTCATGTAGGAATCGAAGGGAAAAGAGTACAAGTAAGGGCATGTAGTTGAGAAGAATAGAAGGGTAGAGAAAACAGAATTGTTCTATTTATCTAGAATATATTATGGGAATTAGAATGAGATAAGATACAAATTGTTTATGAAAACTGGCTAGGGGTCATTGAAAGATGTGTGTACGTCATTTTTTAAGGCAATAGGAAGCTACAGAAAAATATTGATCCAGGAAATGATTCTTGAATGATTACAATAGGAAAATTACACAGAAACATATAAAAAGACCTGATGAGAATAAAGCCAAAATTTAGCCAAGATTATCATCTTGAAAAGGACTTTAAGGATAGATAAAAAAACAATCACCTTGAAATAGAGTGTTGGCAGTGGGAAATGGAAAGGAAGTGATGAATTAAAGAAATTATTCAAAGGCATATTCAACAGAAATTAGAGTTTTTAATATTTAGAAAATGATTTAAAAGTAAAGGTGAAAAAAATAACATATATTGAAAAAAATTAAACCTACTTAACCTGGAAGAACAAGGATGCCATTAATGGAATAAGAAAGTTATAACGAAGCTTTTGATGAGCAGATGATAATTTGTTTTGTATTTCACAGTTTCAGAATTTCATTTCATTTTTAATTGTTTATTTATTTTTCCAATTATATGCAAAGATTGTTTTCAACAATCATTTTTGCAATATTTTGAGTTTCAGTTTTCTCCCTGCCTTCCTTCTGTCCCCTCTACCCATAACAGAAAGCAATATAATATATGTTTTACCTGTATAACTGTTAAATGTATATATGCATATTAATCATGTTGTGAAAGAAGAATCAAATCAAGAAAGGGAGAACAAAAAGAAAACAAAAACATGAGAGGGGAAAAATTCATAAAACAAATTTCAAAAATTGAAAATACTAGGATTGGGGATGCATTTTCCATCACCAGTCCTTTAGAATTATCTTACATGTTTAGTATTGGGATTATGTTTTTGTTTATGGTACCTTTTAGGAAGATGTAGTTTCTTTTCTTATCTCTTTTATGAAATCTATATTTGGTTTTGTTTGGCTGAGATAAAGATTGCTACCTTTGCTTTTTTCATCTCAGCTGAATTATAATCTTATCCAGCCTTTTTCCTTTTCTCTGTGTGTATCTTTCTGTTTCAAATGTATTTCTTCTTTAGGATTCTGATATTTTATTCATTCTCTTATCATCTTCTGTTTTATGGGAGAGTTCATCTCATTCACAATCATATTTGTAAACATTAACTCTTTATTACTCTCTATCCTATCTCTCCTATGTTTATAATTTCCTTTTTCCTTTCACCCTCACCAGTATTTTGCCTCTGAATACCATTTCCTTCAGTCTGTACCTCCTCCTTCTATCAGCCCCTCTCTCTTTTCTTTCCCCTTTCTCTTTCATTTCCTTTCTTCCATTAGTCCCTCCTTCACTTCCTGATGCTTGAAGGGTAAGACAAATTTCTATACCCAACTGACTGTATGTGTTATTTCCTTTTTGAGAAAAATCCAATGAAAGTAAGATTCAAGCAATTTTCACTTTCTCCCTTCTTTCCTGTTATGAAAATAAGTCCTTTGTGCATCTTTATGTGATGAAATTTATCCAAATCTGCCTCACCTTTCCTCTCATCTCATTAAAATCCTTTTTTTAATGGCTGAAATTTTTAAACCATTCCATCAAAATCAATTTATGTCCATGCCTTCAGTCCACATAAATTCCCTTTCATAGAGTTACAATTCTCAATAGTTATGAGAATCTATTCTTTGTCCCTGCTTACTTTTTTACATACCTTTTTAGTCTCTTATTTGAAATCAGATTTTCCTTTCAGCCCTGGTCTTTTCATCAGGAAAGTTTGAAAGTCTCCTATTTTGTAAAATGTCAATATGTTCCCTTGTTAGGGTGTGATAAGTTTTTCTGGATAGTTGACTGTTGCTCCTTTTACTCTCTAGAATGTCATATTCAATTCTTCACTTTTGATGCTGCAAGGTCCTGTACAATCCTGACTGTGATTCTTTGGTATTTGCATTGTTTCTTTCTGACTGCCTAAATTTTTTACCTTGATCTGATAATTCTGGAATTTGGCTACAATATTCCTTGATATTTTCATTTTGGGATCGCTTTTAGTAGATGATCAATGAATTCTTTCTAGGCGATTTTTCTTGATGATTTTTAAAAAGTTGTTGCCCTGGCTCCTTTTTAAAAAAAAAATCCTGGCTTTCATGAAGTTTAATAATTCTTAAATTATCTCTTCTGGATCTATTTTCCCATGTCAGTTGTTTTTCCAATTAAGTATTTTACATTTTCTTCTGTTTTTTTCATTTTTCATTTTGCTTAACAGTTTCTTAGTGTCTCATGGAGCAATTTACCTCCATTAACACAAAACTATTATTCAAGGAATTATTTTCTTCAATTAGTATTGGTATCTCCTTTTCCATTTAATTAATTTTATTTTTCATTTACTAAATTGAATTTTTATGGAATTTGTTATCTTCTGAAAATGTCTGTGCTTCCTGTTGCTATATGTTTAATTTCTCTTGTAGTTCTTTCCCCATTAATTTTCTATTTGATTTTTAAAATCCTTTTTGAGCTCCTCTAAGAAGGCTTTGACTTGGAGACCAATACATATTCTCCTCTATGATATGATGCTTTGCCCACCCTTATATCCCAGGTAACTTTCTATAGACCCTGCTTTTTCCAACATTTCTTATTCATTTTGAATTTTGTTACTAGGTCCTATCCCAAGGTTTTTGTATTGGAGGAAGGGTCAGCTTGCAGGCCTTCAATGTTGAGAATCCCAGAGGTCTGCTCACTGACCTGAGGTCATCCAAGTTGGGAAATCCAGGGGTTTTCTTATTATGCTCACCATGCTTGGAGCACCAACAGTGACTGTCTACATTGGGAAATCCAGAAGCCATCCCCTGGGCTGTCTGTTTTGTGAACACCTAGGGCTGTTTCTCTGGACCATTCTCTGGAATACCAGTAGCTTGCTCACTGGCTAAGGATTTCTAGTTTGGGAATGACAGGGGCTTTCCATTTGGGATGGGCTATAGAAACTGTTCATTTGTGCACACTGAATGGGAGTCATAGAAGGTTTGTTAATTTTACAAATTAAGGATATAACAGTGGAATTATGAGGTGATAAGTTGTTACCTCAAGGATATTTTTAAAAAAAGAAAAGGAGATAGACAACATAATGGATGTATAGTTTATGGATGATTTGGGGAAAGATAATGCTTGGTCTCTTTTCTCTGTCCCTTTCCCTCTCAAATCCATACACCACACATCTGCCAATGTAAGTTTCCTAAAGTATGATTGAGACCATGTAATTCCTCTGCTCAAAAAAGCTTCAGTGGCTCCCAATTGTTTCTAAAATAAAATGCTAACTCATTTCCTTGCCAATTAAGGTTTTCACAATTTGTCCCCATTTTACCCTTCCAGGTTCTTCATACATTACTTTAATCCATGTCTTTTTCCCCCTTTTTTCAGTTAAATTGATTTTCAAACTCTTTGCCTTTGCAGAGGTTAAACTCATTCATATACCTCCAATTTTATATGAATTCCTACCTTCCTTTGAAGCTTAATTATTTGGGTCAACTTTCCCAAAACATCTATTCTTCATGATCTTAGTTATTAGTAAAACCTCTTTCTTATTCTTTCTTTCTTTCTTTCTTTCTTTCTTTCTTTCTTTCTTTGCAAGTCAATGGGCTTCAAGGTCACACAGCTAGGTGATTATTAAGTGTCTAAGGCCAAATTTGAACTCAGGTCCTCCTAACTTCAGGACTGGTGATCTATCCACTGCACCACTTAGCTGTCTTTCTTATTTATTTCAAAATTGCTTAGTTTTATTTTCTTTAATATATATGCCTAGCATCAAATTTCTGGCACACCAAGGACTTAATAAATTCATATTGCATAATGAAAGGAATGAGATAATATGTAGAATTGTCTTTCTATATTGGTGGAAAAGATTATTTTCACTCTAATAACATTATGACTCTACCAAAGGAAGACAGACTATATTGCCACTTAATGCAGTATATTCTCGCTGGAAATGTTCTAAGATTTATACAAATATTCCTCTGGAGTCATTAACCTTTAATTCTATTTGTGAAATATGCACATTAAAATTGATTTTGAAAAGATTGTTGATCATAAATTACTAGTAGATGATTAAAACATACTAAAAACTGATGTTTAGGCAACCAAAAAGCTTACTAAGTAGAGGTTTATTTCACAGACACTCACACAAAAACCTAATGGAGGAATCTAAATTTGTTTAATCCAGAATGGCATTGCAAGCTATATTTATAATCTGATCTATTTATGGTTCATGTAACTAATTTGTGCCTAAAGAATTTACCTTTGATTTAACTTAAATTATTTAAACATTCACACAAGCTACACATAGGAACCCTTTTTACACTCAGTGAAGGTCATTTATAGTGCTGATTCATTTGATGCATAACAGTCAGCTCAAGCAGGAAATAGAAACTATTAGTGTTGGCTCTAATTATAGTTTGTAAAGCATGAATGTGATCAGAGTTCATTCACTACACTCACAGTAGCTTAAATTATCTTTATTCTTACACATTTAAATCAAACTAAATTCAATGATCCTTATTATGGTACCCACTCTTTGAATAGCAGGTAATAGAAAAGAGACAGGTAAAACTTTAGCATAAGTAAATTTTGTTACTGCAGAACTGCTTGAGAAATTTCTGTACTATCCTCCTCAGGGACTCAAAAGGCAAAGTTGATTAAGAATTGTAAAGGGAGCGATATTATTATATTGCACAGAGTTAACATATATACATATTATCCCTCTCTATTTTACCTAATAGCTTTTTAACCAACTAGAAGCTATACTTTAGCAAAATTTCCTCTGACTTAGAATTTCTGATATTTAGGTAGTAGATGAACCCACTTTAGCAGCAGCAGTGAATAGATTTTTTTTCTTGTCAGGATGTGATGGCCTCTGAGTTCATAAAGTGTTTCTAATGATAAGTGTATCAAAAAGGAATAGATAAACATAATATCCTAATTGACTGGGACACCTATGATTTCATGGAAGATTAATTTTGAGGACACATAAAGTGCTATTTATGCTATAGGCTAGTTAGCTTGCAATGAATGACGAGAAATACAAATTCTGCAAAGGAAATTGATCCCCAGGTTTCTGTAGGCTGGGAATAAAATCTGGACAAGGACAAACTGGGACAAAAGAAACAAGGCAAAATCTTGAATGATAGGTAACTCCATGCAATCTGGATGATATTTAATACTATATAAATGCATGCCATTTTCAATAAAGCTCAGTTGGATTTGGTATCCTCTCTTAGTGAGTTCATTTGGGACTCAATATTTTTATCATTGAAAAGTTCAAGTAGTTCAACTAGTTCACTGCTCCAGGGATTATAATCACAAAAGAAAAGTATATTTTTTTAATCACTGTGATGAGTCTCAAGGAGGAATAACTGAAAAATTAAATTCAGCTGCCTTTAGACTAGATGCTTCTATAAAATTTATTACAATTTTTGGATCTGTGACTTAATTGGTATTGAAAAATACTCAAAGGGGAACCTTCTCTATCTATGCAAATTGAGTGCATCTAATGCCAAACTCAGTCTTAGAGAACTGTCTGAGTTCTGTGACTTACCCAGTGTCATACAAGTGATATGGTTCAGAGGTGAAATTTTAATCTTTCTGTTCCCTGAATTGAAGGCATCTATATGTTTATTAAGCTATATTGTATATTTTTATCATGCTTAATGTTATTTAATCATTCTGGAATGATTTCCTGGCTTTAAATATAGTATAGAGATGTGAGAAAATTCCACATTATCTCTGAATTTATCGCTTCAATTGAATATTCATTTTCTAAAGGTATTATGAACAAGGAAAACATGGAGATCATAAAGCATTTACCAGGTCTGAATGAAACAGATGCTCTAGAGTGTCATGTAGAATTCATATGAAATTATTTTGAACTCAACAAATTTAACATCTTCCAAATTTCTGTGGCTAGAATGACTTGTTTTGTTAAATAACATTTCCAACTTTCATCAACTCATGCATTGCACTTCAACTCTTAATTCTGTTCCCATAAAATAACTTGGTTCCAATACCAGAGGCTTTCTATTTTAATTATTTCATATTCAACATGACTAAAACAGAATTAATTATCTATATGCAAGTAAAATAAACAAATACCTCTTATCTTTCCAACTTCCCCATTACTGTCAAGGGTCTGTTTCCTTCCACTCACACAACCATAGCAATTTCTCAAGCACTGATTTCTCTGCCTCTCATCTTTGCTAACTCCAAACCATCCTCCATGTAGCTGCCAAGTTGATTTTATAAAATGCATGTCTGATCAAGTCATACACTTGTTTAATGACCTCCTCTTTTCTTTATTTTTCTAATTTAATTATTTACTTTTGAATTTTAAAATATTTTTTCCTAATCTCCCTTCCCTCCCCTCACAGAAGGCAGACTGTTAGTCTTTACATTGTTTCCAAGCTTTTCACTGATCTAAGTTGAATGTGTTGTGAGAGAGAAATCATAGGCTTAAGGAAAAAAAATAGGAGTTAGCAAAAATTACATTGTTGGGAGCCAGGGTCTCTAAGCTGCTTGACACAGTCACAGCAAGAAGACTCAAGGCAGTCACACTCCCTGATGTAACATTTCCTTCTTCAAGATATCTAGGGATTTCATGCATACAAATATTTATAGGTTTATTATTGATTAAAATATTTACTCACCCTAATACTGGAATGACTATAAAGGAAGGATTTCAGAAAAATTCCTTGAATAGAACAGATTGTAAACTCTGCCCAAATTTAACAGGACTGCCTCTCCCTGAGGCATACAAAAGGCTTCAACATTATGAAATCTCTGGAAAACCCAGCACTGGGAATTCCAAGGAGATACCAGAATATATACAGGGAAAACAGATACAAGATGGGTCAGATAGAATTCCAGGGAAATTAATAATTTTGCCCCCCCTTACCATACACAGGAATATATGAAAAAGATGGTGAGAAAATAGTACAGGTGACTAATATGTGAACTCTAGCAGCCTTAGTTTCATGGGAAAGAATAAAAAATCACAGAAACTGTGATTTCTACCAACAAGGCCAGAAAGAAAAATTGGTTATTGCAAGAGTTAACGGATGGGTGGACAAGCATAAAGACCCTCACTACAGACTGTTAAGGAAGTGTATCAAAAAAAATGACCTACACAAAAAATATAAAAAACTTTCCATTAAAAGAATTGCTTAATTAATAACTCTAAATGAATTAACAATTATGTAATGTAGTAATAAATATGGTAAGAGACAGGTTAAAGTCATTATGGTCTGAGTAGGGATAAGAAATTAATTAACTATATGATTATTACTTAAACTTGTAATCACATGATTAAAACTTGTAACCATATGAACTATATGATTGATGATGAAAATTGTACACTCTTGTAATGAAGAAAATGGTCTCAGCTTGCTTGCTTGCTTGAAACATACATGATTCTGAAACTATAAAAATAAATCCAATCAGCTGACAGTAAGTCAACCTGCTCCTGCCTATACCCACTTGTTGACTCAACTCATTTTGCTGAATCTATCCCTCCTGTCAGGTTCCAAGAACCCTGCAGAGGCTGGACCCCCACATTTCATAATAACCACCTCTATTTAAAAAAATTAAAGGTAATAGTCTTTGGTCTTTGTTCAAACTCCATAATTCTTTCACTGGATAGAGATGATATTGTCCAATACAGATAACTCCAAAATTGGCCCTGATTGTTACACTGATGGAATGAGCAAGTTCATTTAAGACTGATCATCACAAGAACTTCTGGCCAAGATGATGGAGAAAAGATCGGCACTCAACTAGGGTCTCCTGATCTTCCCTCATATTTAATATGAAACAAACCTCTTAACAGAAATGTGATTGAGAAAAACCAGGAAAAGAAGCTAGGAGAAAAACATCTACCTTAAAGTTTGTATTGCAGGATGGTAGGTGAACAGGGGGCAGAGAGCAGAGACCCTAATGGGAGGGGTGAGAGCCAAACTAGCCTAAGATAAACTGCTATCCAATACGATGAAACTGACTATATCCCTACCTGGGAGAAAGACACTAATAACTGGGTAATTGTGACTCTATTAGAGAGAATATACTCAGCCTGAAGTGATGGACAGTCATGATTTTTCTGTGATTCAGACAGAATAATTTAAAAACAATACCTCCTTAAAAAGGTGGACAGTAAAAAGATGGGAGGATGGAGGAGACTGAATGGGGTAAATCTCATTACATCAAGATGTACAAAGGACCTATTTCAATGAAGGGAAAGAAGGGAGGAGATGAGAACCACCTGAATCTTCCTCTTACCAGATTTTACTTTAAGTTACCATACATAAATTCAGTGAAAAAACTAATCTCATCTTTCAAGTACTAAAAAGGGAAAAGGGGAGGGGGAGGAAAAGAGGAACCAACAGAAGGAAGGGGAGGAAGAAGGGGTAAATGGAAAGGTGAAAGAAAGGGAGGGGGGTTGGATATAGGAAGGCAAACATGTTGAAGGTGGTGGTATTCAGAAACAAAAGATTGGGGAATATAGATAAAGTAAAAAAAAAGTGGAAAATACAGAGGGAAGATAGCATGGAAGGCAATAAAGAGTTAGTAGTTATAACTTTGAATGTGAATGTGATGAACTCTCCCTTAAAATGTAAGTGAATAGCAGAGTGGATTAAAAATCGAAATCCTACAATACACTATTTACAAGAAACTCATTTGAAGCAGAAAGATACATATAAAGATAAAAGGTTGGAGCAAAATATATTTTCCTACAGTTGGAATGAAAGAAGCAGAGGTAGCATTCCTTATCTCAGAAAAAGCAGCTGCAAAATTAGATAATGTTGAGTTGCGGTTTTTTTGAGGTTTTTGCAAGGCAAATGGGGTTAAGTGGCTTGTCCAGGGCCCCACAGCTAGGTAATTATCAGATATCTGAGACCTGATTTGAACCTAGGTACTCCTGACTCCAGGGCCAGTGCTTTCCACTGTGCCACCTAGCTGCCCCCCAAATTAGATAATATTAAAAGAGATAAGGAAAGAAACCATATCCTCCTAAAAGGTATCATTAAAGTAATTTCCATATCAAATTTGTATGCAGAGGGGCCAAGACAGTGGAGAGAAGACAGGCACAGTTCTAAAGTCTCCTGATCTCTTCCCAATCTATCACATGAAACAAACCTCTTGAAATCCGAACCAGGAAACCCAGAAAGAAAAGACAGGAGAGGAAAATCTACCTCAGGATTCGTCTCCCGCAGCAGCCTTGGCTGAGTACCTGAAGGTGAGTCTGAGCTCCCAGAGAAGATCAGCCAGACCAACAGCTGAATAGGAACCGGGAGTCTGAGGGCCCGAGAGCCGGACCTGCTGGATCAGTAGTTATTGAAAGAGTACATCGATCCCCACCAGAGAAAGATCCTAAAAGGAAAACACCAAGGAATGTTGTGGCCAAACTTCAGAACTATCAGATAAAAGAGAAAATCCTGCAAGCAGCCAGAAAGAAACAATTTAAATATCAATGAGCCACAGTAAGGATCACGCAGGACCTGGCTGCATCAACTTTAAGGGACAGAAGGGCCTGGAACGAGATATTTCAAAGAGCACGGGAGCTTGGAATGCAGCCAAGAATCTACTTCCCTGCAAAGCTGAGTCTTCTCTTCCAGCGAAAAAGATGGACATTTAATGAAATGGAAGAATTCCAAAAATTTCTGATGAAAAGACCAGAGCCAAACAGAAAATTTGGATATCAAACAGGAGGTTCAAGAGACACATGAAAAGGTAAAAAAAAAAGGGGGGGGCGGTAAAAGGAAAAAAAACTGCAATCCAGCAAGTTGAAACTGGCTATATCCCAGCATGGCGGGGGGGGGGGGGGGGGGGGGGGTAGAGACTCATAAATCCTGAGAATCCTGAGAAATGTAATTCTAACAGAGAGAATATACCTAGCCAGAAATGCTGGACTTTCATGACCTATCCATGAGACTGATATCTAATGGGATGTAACTGGCTTTAACTCCACTGGGGAGAAAGACTCTAATAACTTTCAGGAATCTGGACTCTATTGAACAGAATATACTGAACTAGAAGGGACAGACACTCAGAATTTTCTATGACTTAGATAGAATGATCTAAAAAAAATACACTACCTCCCTAAAAAGGGGGACAGGAAAGAGAAGGGAGGAGGGAGGGGAATGAATGGGACAAATCTCATTACACTAAGAGGTAGAAAAAACCTATAGTAATAGAGGGGAAGAAGGGAGTAGAGGAGAAACACCTGAATCTTCTGCTCATCAGACTTGGCTTAAAGTCAACCTACACATACTCAGTTAACTTATAAAACATCTAACCTTTCAAGAAGTAAAAGGGGAAAAGGGGAGGGGGGAACAGAGAAAGGGAAGGGGAGTGGAGGAAATAAGGGGAAATAACAAAAGGAAGGGAACAGGGAAAGGGGAAAGAAAGGGGAGGGAGTGATATAGGAGAGCAAACACACTGAAGTGGGTGGTATTCAAAAACAAAATACTGGGGAATATGGATAAAGGGGGGGTGGGAAAGGGGGGAAAATACAAACAGAGGGAAGATAGCACAGAGGGCAATAAAGAATTAGTAATCACAACCTTAAATGTGAATGGGATGAAGTCTCCCTTAAAACGTAAGCAATAGCAGAGTGGATTAGAAACCAGAATCCTACAATAGGCTGCTTACAAGAAACTCATTTGAAGCAGAGAGATACATATAGAGTAAAGGTAAAAGGTTGGAGCAAAATATATTTTCCTTCAGCTGAAGTAAAAAAAGCAGGGGTAGCAATCCTTATCTCAGACAAAGCAGCAGCAAAAATAGATAGTGTTAAAAGAGATGAGGAAGGAAACTTTATCCTCCTAAAAGGTAACATAGACAATAAAGTCATTTCAATATTGAATATATATGCACCCAGTGGGACAGCACCCAAATTCTTAGAGGAGAAGCTGAAAGAATTACAGGAAGAGATAGACAGCAAAACTCTAATAGTAGGAGACCTCAACCTCCCGCTATCAGATCTAGATAAATCAAATCATAAAACAAACAAGAAAGAAATTAGGTAGGTAAATAGATTGTTAGAAAAATCAGATATGGTAGACTTATGGAGGAAACTGAATGGGGATAGAAAGGAATATACCTTTTTCTCTGCAGTACATGGAACTTATAAAAAAATTGACCATGTACTAGGAGATAAAAACCTAATGATCAACTGCAGAAAGGCAGAAATAGTGAATACATTTTTCTCAGATCACAATGCAATAAAAGTCATATGCAATACTGGGCCAAGGAGATATACACCCAAAGCAAATTGGAAACTGAATAACCTCATCTTAAAATATGAGTGCACCAAAAAACAAATTATAGAAAGAATTAACCATTTTATCCTAGATAATGATAATAATGAAACAACAGACCAAAACTTATGGGATTCATACGAAGCAACTCTCAAGGGATATATTATAGCTCTAAATGCTTATATGAATAAATTGGAGAAAGAGAAAATCAATGAACTAAACATGCAACTAAAAAAATTAGAGAAAGAAGAAATTAAAAATCCCCAATCAAATACCAAATTCGAAATTTTAAAAATCAAAGGAGAAATTAATAAAATTGAAAGCAAAAAAACTATTGAATTAATAAATAAAACCAAAAGTTGGTATTATGAAAAAACCAATAAAATTGATAAACCTCTGGTCAATTTGATTAAAAAAAAGAAATAAGAAAACCAAATTGCTAGTATCATAAATGAAAAAGGTGAACTCACCACCAATGAGGAGGAAATTAAAGCAATAATTGGAAATTATTTTGCCCAACTCTATGCCAATAAATTTGATAATCTGAGTGAAATGGATGAATATTTACAAAAATATAAGTTGCCCAGGTTAAATAAAAAAGAGATTAAATACCTGAACAACCCTATCTCAGAAAAAGAAATTCAACAAGCCATTAGTGAACTCCCTAAAAAAAAATCTCCAGGGCCTGTTGGATTCACAAGTGAATTCTACCAAACATTTAATGAACAATTGGTTCCAATTTTATATAAACTCTTTGGAAAAATAGGGAAAGATGGAACTCTGACTAACTCTTTCTATAAAACCAATACGGTCCTGCTACCTAAACCAGGAAGGGTTAAAACAGAGAAAGAAAATTATAGACCTATTTCCCTCATGAATATAGATGTAAAAATCCTAAATAAAATCTTAGCAAAACAACTACAAGTCATCACTAGGATAATACATTATGATCAAGTAGGATTTATTCCAGGAATGCAGAGTTGGTTCAACATTAGGAAAACTGTTAGTATACTCAATTAGATCAATAACAAACCTATCAGAAACCATATGATCATATCAATAGATGCTGAAAAAGCTTTTGACAAAATACAGCATCCATTCCTATTAAAAACACTAGAGAGTGTAGGAATAAATGGACTGTTCCTTAAAATAATAAGCAGTATCTATCTTAAACCATCAACAAGCATTATACTCAATGGGGAGAGGCTAGAGGAATGCCCAATAAGATCAGGGGTGAAACAAGGGTGCCCATTATCACCACTTCTATTCAATATTGTATTAGAAATATTAACATCAGCAATTAGAGAAGAAAAAGAAATTAAAGGAATTAGAATTGGGAAGGAAGAGACAAAACTCACACTATTCGCAGATGACATGATGGTCTACATAGAGAATCCCAAGAAATCATCTAAAAAACTACTGGAAACAATAAGCAATTTTAGCAAAGTTGCAGGTTATAAAATAAACCCCCATAAATCCTCAACTTTCCTATATATGACTAGCAAGAAACAGCAGGAAGACCTAGAAAGAGAAATTCCATTCAAAGTAACCTCAGACAGTATAAAATACTTGGGAGTCTATTTGCCAAGACAGACTCAGAATCTTTTTGAAAACAATTATAAAACACTTCTCATACAAATTAAATCAGATTTAAATAACTGGGCAAATATCAACTGCTCATGGATAGGTAGAGCTAATATAATAAAAATGACAATTCTACCAAAACTAAACTATCTGTTTATTGCCCTACCAATCAAAATTCCAAAAAATTACTTTAATGAGTTCAAAAGAATTGTAAGTAAATTCATATGGAGAAATAAAAAGTCAAGAATTGCCAGGAGCTTAATGAAAAAAAATGCAAATGAAGGTGGCTTAGCACTACCTGATCTAAAATTATATTATAAAGCATCAGTCATCAAAACTGTTTGGTATTGGCTAAGAAATAGAGTGGTGGACCAGTGGAATAGACTAGGTGTAAAAGCAGGAGAGGATTATAGTAATCTGCTGTTTGATAAACCCAAAGAGTCAGGCCACCTGGATAAAAACTCCCTCTTTGATAAAAACTGCTGGAATAATTGGAAGTTAGTATGGAAGAAACTGAGATTAGAACAACACCTCACACCCTTTAGCAAGCTAAGATCTAAATGGTTACAAGACATAGACATAAAAAACAATACTATAAGCAAATTAGAAGGTCAAGGACTAGTCTACCTGTCAGATCTATGGAAAGGGGAACAGTTTAAAACAAAGGAAGAGTTGGAGAACATCACTAAAAACCAATTAGATGATTTTGATTACATTAAATTAAAAAGGTTTTGCACAGGTAAAACCAATGTAATCAAAATCAAAAGAAATGTAGTAAATTGGGAAACAATCTTTACAACTAATGATTCTGACAAAGGACTCATTTCTAAAATATACAGAGAACTGAGTCATATTTTTAAAACAAAAAGCCATTCCCCAATTGACAAATGGTCAAAGGATATGCAAAGGCAATTTACAGATGAGGAGATCAAAGCAATCCATAGCCATATGAAAAAATGCTCTAAATCTTTAATTATTAGAGAAATGCAAATTAAAGCTTCGTTGAGGTACCACCTCACACCTCTCAGATTGGCCAGTATGACCAGGAAGGGTAATGATCATTGTTGGAAGGGATGTGGGAAATCTGTGACACTATTACACTGTTGGTGGAGCTGTGAACTCATCCAACCCTTCTGGAGAGCTATTTGGAATTATGCCCAAAGGGCAACAAAAATGTGCATACCCTTTGACCCAGAAATAGCACTACTGGGTCTATACCCTGAAGAGATGAGGAAAAAGGGTAAAAACATTACTTGTACAAAACATATTTATATCAGCTCTGTTTGTGGTGGCAAAGAATTGTAAATCCAGTAAATGTCCTTCAATTGGGGAATGGTTTAGCAAACTGTGGTATATGTATGTCATGGAATACTATTGTTCTATTAGAGATCAAGAGGGACGGGATTTCAGGGAAACCTGGAGGGATTTGCATAAACTGATGATGAGTGAGATGAGCAGAACCAGAAAAACACTGTACACCCTAACAGCAACATGGGAGTGATGTTCAACCTTGAAGGACTTGCTCATTCCATCAGGGCAACAATTGGGAACAATTTTTGGCTGTCTGCAAAGGAGAGTACCATCTGTATCCAGATAAGGAGCTGTGGAGTTTGAACAAAGTACAAGGAGTATTCCCTTTAATTTGGAAAAAAAAAACCCCAGATTTCTTATGGTTTGATCTGGTTACCTCTGAGAATTCTGTTCTCTTTAAGGATATGATTTCTCTCTCATCACATCCAATTTGGATCGAGGTACAACATGGAAACAAAGTAAAGACTGACGGAGTGCTATCTGTGGAGTGGGGGTGGGGGGAGGGAAGCAAGATTGGGGGGAAAACTGTAAAACTCAAATAATATCTTTAATAACAATTTTAAAAAAAATTGTATGCACCTACTGGTATAGCATCCATGTTCTTAGATGAAGGAATTACAAGAAGACATAGATAGCAAAATTCTAATAGTGGGAGACCTCAGCTTTCTGCTTTCAGATTTAGATAACTCTAACCATAAAATAAAGCAGAAGGAAGTTAAGGAGGTAAATAAATTTTTATAAAATCTAGACATGATATACCTATGTAGGAAATTGAATGAGGATAGAAAGGAATAAATATATATATTTTTTTTCTGTAGTATATGGCAAATATACAAAACTTGACCATGTACTAGAGCATAAAGACCTAATAATCAACTGCAGAGAGGCATAAATATTCAATATACCTTTCTCAGATAAAAATGAAATAAAAATCACATGCATTATTGGACCAGGGAGATATAGACCACAACTAATTGGAAACTAAATAACCTCATTTTAACAAATGAGTGGATCAAAGAATAAATTTGAGAAATAATTAATTATTTCATCCTAGATAATGACAATAATGAAAAAAAGCACACCCAAATCTATGGAATACAGCCAACGCAGCTGTTGGAAATATATTATAATTTTAAATGGTTCCATGAATAAGTTAGAGAGAGAAGAAACCAATTAATTAAATATGCAACTCAAAATTAGAGAAAGAACAAATTAAAAACCTCCAATTAAATACCAAATTAGAAATTCTTTTTTTTCTTATTACAGATTTTATTTATGTTGAGTTTAACAATTCTTCTGCTAATCTTGCTTCCCCTCCCCTGCACCCCACAGAAGACAATTGGCCAGTCTTTACATTGTTTCCATGCTATACACTGAACCAAATTCAATGTAATCTGAGAGAAATCATATCCTTAAGGAAGAAAAATAAAGTACAAGAGATAACAATATTATATAAAATGATATCAGTTTTTTTTCCCCTAAATTAAAGGTAATGGTCCTTGGTCTTTGTTCAAAGTCCACAATTCTTTCTCTGGATACATACAGTTTTCTCCATTGCAAATGCCCCAAATTGGCCCTGACTGTTGCACTGATGGAATGAGTTAGTCCATCAAGGTTGATCATCACTCCCATGTTGCTGTTAGGGTTTACAATATTTTTCTGGTTCTGTTCCTCTCACTAAGCATCAGTTCATGCAAATCCCTCCAGGCTTCCCTGAATTCTAATCCCTTCTGGTTTCTGATTCATCAGTAGTGTTCCATGGAATACATATACCCCAATTCGTTAAGTCATTCCCAAATTGAAGGACATTTACTTGATTTCCAATTCTTTGCCACCACAAACAGGGCTGCTAAGAATATTTTAGTACAAGTGATGATTTTTTCATTTTTTATTAAAGATTTTATTTATTTTGAATTTTACAATTTTCCCCCAATCTTACTTCCCTCCCCCCACACCCCCACCCCTGCAGAAAGCAATTTGTCAGTCTTTATATTGTTTCCATGTTGTACATTGATCCAAGTTGAGTGTGAGAGAGAAAGCATATCAATAAAAAAGAAACATAAGTTATAAGAGATAATAAGATTAGATGATAAGATAACAGTTTATTTTTTCTAAATTAAAGGGAATAGTTCTCAAACTTTGTTCAAACTCCATGGTCCTTTTTGTGGATACAGATGGTATTCTCCATTGCAAATGGTCCCAAATTGTCCCTGATTGTTGCACTGATCAAATAAGCATGTCCATCAAGGTTAATCATCACACTCATGTTGCTGTTAGGGTGTACAGTATTTTTCTTATTCTGCTCATCTCACACAGCATCAGTTCATGCAAATCCCTCCAGACTTCCCGGAATTCCCATTCCTCCTGGTATCTAATAGAACAATAGTGTTCCATGACATACATATAGCAGAGTTTGCTAAGCTAGTTCCCCAATTCAAGGACATTTCCTTGATTTCCAATTCTTTGCCACCACAAACAGTACTACTATGAATATTTTTGTACAAGTGATGATTTTTACCATTTTTCATAATCTCATCAGGGTACAGAACCAGTAGTGGTACTGATGGATCAAAGGGTATGCACATTTTTATTTCCCTTTGTTCATAATTCCAAGTTGCTCTCCAGAAAGGTGTGATGAGTTCACAGCTCCACTAACAATTTATTAGTGTCTCAGATTTCCTACATCCTTTCCAACATTGATCATTGTCCTTCCTGGTCCTATTGGCCAGTCTGAGACGTGTGAGTTGGTATGTCAGAGATGCTGTAATTTGCATTTCTCTAATAAGTAATGATTTAGAGAAATTTTTTAATTTGACTATGTATTGCTTTGTTTTCCTCATCTGTAAATTGCCTTTGCATATCCTTTGACCATTTTTCAGTTGGGGAATGTTTTCTTTTTTTAAAAGTTGACTCAGTTCTCTCTATATGTTAGAAATGGATCCTTTGTCAGAAATATTAATTATAAAAATTGTTTCCCAATTTACTACATTTCTTTTGATCTTCATCCAATGGTTTTGTCTGTGCAAACACTTTTTAATTTAATGTAATCAAAATCATCTAGTTTATTTCTAGTGATGTTCCCCATCTCTTCCTTGGTTATAAACTGCTTCCCTTTCCATAGATCTGACAGGTAAACTACTCCCTGATCTTCTAGTTTGTTTATTTTTTTATGTCTAAATCCTGTATCCTTTCAGACCTTATCATGGTATAGGGTGTGAGGTGCTGGTCTAATCTAAGTTTCTTCCATAATAACTTCCAATTTTCCCAGCAGTTTTTTATTGAAAAGAGTTTTTATCCCAATAGCTGTACTCTTTGGTTTTATCGCTAATCATTACTCTAATCATTTCCTGCTATTGCACCTAGTATATTCCACTTGTCCACCACTCTAATTCTTAGCCAATACCAGACAATTTTGATGACTGATGCTTCATGATATTATTTTAGATCTGGTAAGGCTAATACACCTTCTTTTGCACCATTTTTCATTGAATCCCTGGAAATTCTTGACTTTTTATTTCTTCATATGAATTTACTTACACCTTTTTTCTAACTCATTATAGTAATTGTTTTGGAATTTTAATTGGGATAAACAAGTAATTTAGTTTTGGTAGATTTGTCCTTTTTTATAATATTAGCTTGACCTATCCATGAGCAGTTGATGCTTGCCCAGTTATTTAAATCTTAATTTCTTTGTGTGAGAAATATTTTGTAATTGTTTTCAAGATTTTCTGAGTCTGCCTTGGGAAATAGACTGCCAGGGATCTTAAATTGCCTGTGGTTACTTTTAATGGGATTTCTCTTTCTAACATTTCCTGTGGTATCTTGCTACTCATAACTAGAAAATTTGAGTATTTATGAGGGTTTATTGCATATCCAGCATCTTTGCTAATGGTGCTAATTGTTTTTAGGAGGCTTTTCAATGATTTTAGGGGATTCACTACATATACCATCATGTCATCTGCAAAGAGTGAGACTTTTTTCTCTTCCCTCCCAATTCTAATTCCTTCAATTTCTTTTTCTTCTCTTATTTTTGAAGCTAACATTTCTTTTTTTAAATTAATTTTTATTAAAGATATTATTTGAGTTTTACAATTTCACCCCTACCTTGCTTCTCTTCCCCCCACCACAGAAAGCACTCTGTCAGTCTTTACTTTGTTTCCATGTTGTACCTTGATCCAAACTGGGTGTGATGAGAGAGAAATCATATCCTTAAAGAGAAGAGAAGTCTAAGAGGTGACAAGATCAGATAATAAGATATCTTTTTTTTCTAAATTAAACGGAATAGTCCTTGAACTTTGTTCAAACTCCACAGCTCCTTATCTGGATACAGCTGGCACTCTCCTTTGCAGACAGCCCAAATTTGTTCCTGGTTGTTGCACTGATGGAATGAGCAAGTCCCTCAAGGGTGAACATCACTCAGGTGTTGCTGTTAGGGTGTGCATTGTTTTTCTGGTGCTGTTCATCTCACTCAGAATCAGTTCATGCAAATCCCTCCAGGTTTCCCTGAAATCCCATGCCTCCTGGTTTCTAATAGAACATTAGTATTCCATGACATACATATACCACAGTTTGCTAAACCATTCCCCAACTGAAGGACATTTACTGGATTTACAATTCTTTGCCACCACAAGCAGGGCTATAAATATTTTTGTACAAGTAATGTTTTTACCCTTTTTCCTCATCTCTTCAGGGTATAGACCCAGTAGTGCTATTTCTGGGTCAAAGGGTATGCACATTTTTGTTGCCCTTTGGGCATAGTTCCAAATAGCTCTCCAGAAAGGTTGGATGAGTTCACAGCTCCACCAACAGTATAATAGTGACCCAGACTTCCCTCAACCATTCCAACAATGATCATTATCCTTCCTGGTCATATTGGCCAATCTGAGAGGTGTGAGGTGGTACCTCAGAGAAGCTTTAATTTGCATTTCTCTAATAATTAATGATTTAGAGCATTTTTTTGTATGGCTTTGGATTGCTTTGTTCTCATCTGTAAATTGCCTTTGCATATCCTTTGACCATTTGTCAGTTAGGGAATGAATTTTGTTTTAAAAATATGACTCAGTTCTCTGTATATTTTAGAAATGAGTCCTTTGTCAGAAATATTGGTTGTAAAGATTGTTTCCCAATTTACTACATTTCTTTTGATCTTGGATACATTGGTTTTATCTGTGCAAAAGCTTTTTAATTTAATGCAATCGAAATCCTCTAATTGGTTTTTGGTGATGTTCTCCAACTCTTCCTTAATCATAAACTGCTCCCCTTTCCATAGATCTGACAGGTAGACTAGTCCTTGATCTTCTAATTTCCTTATAGTATTGGTTTTTTTATGACTATGTCCTGCAACCATTTGGATCTTATCTTGGTGAAGTTTGTGAGGTGTTGGTCTAATCTAAGTTTCTTTCATACTATCTTCCAATTATCCTAGAAGCTTTTATAAAAGAGGGAGTTTTTATCCAAATGGCTGGACTCTTTGGGTTTATCAAACAGCAGATTACTATAATCCTCTCCTGCTTTTACACCTAGTCTATTCCACTGGTCCACCACTCTATTTCTTAGCCAATACTGAACAGTTTTGATCACTGATGCTTTATAATATAATTTTAGATCAGGTAGGGCTAAGCCACCTTCTTTTGCACTTTTTTTCATTAAGCTCCTGGCAATTCTTGACTTTTTATTTCTCCATATGAATTTACTTGCAATTTTTTTGAACTCATTAAGGTAATTTTTTGGAATTTTGATTGGTAGGGCACTAAACAGTTAGTTTAGTTTTGGTAGAATTGTCATCCTTATTATATTAACTGTACATATCCATGAGCAGTTGATATTTGCCCAGTTATTTAAATCTGATTTAATTTGCATGAGAAGTGTTTTTATAATTGTTCTCAAAAAGAATCTGAGCCTGTCTTGGCAAAAAGACTCCCAAATATTTTATATTGTCTGAGGTTACTTTGAATGGAATTTCTCCTTCTAGCTCTTCCTGCTGTTTCTTTGTAGACATATATAGAAAAGTGGAGGATTTATGAGGGTTTATTTTATAACCTGCAACTTTGCTAAAATTGCTAATTGTTTCCAGTAGTTTTTTAGACTATTTCTTGGGAGTCTCTAGGTAGACCATTATGTCATCTGCAAAGAGTGATCCCTTAATGTTGATGCAGCCAGGTCCAGTGTGATCCTTACTGTGGCTCCATGATATTTAAATTGTTTCTTTCTGGCTGCTTGCAGGATTTTCTCTTTTATCTGATAGTTTGGGAGTTTGGCCACAACATTCCTTGGTGTTTTCATTTTAGGATCTTTTTCTGGGGTGGATCGATCTACTCTTTCAATAACTACTTTGCCCTCCAATTCCATGATATCAGGGCAGTGTTCCATCACTAGGTCCTGTAATATTAAGTCCAGCCTTTTTTTCTCTTCAATGTTTTCAGGAAGTCCTATAATTTCCAGGTTGCCCCTCCTCAATCTATTCTCGAGGTCAGTGGTTTTGTTGATGAGGTATTTTACATTTCTTCTCTTTTTTCTATTTTTTGATTTTGTTTAACTGAGTCTTGCTGTCTCATGGTGTCATTAGTTTCTGTAGACTCCATTCTTTTCTTGGGGGAGGAGTTTTCTTCATTAACCTTTTGCAACTCCTTTTCCAGTTGGTCAATTCGACTTTTGAAAGAGCTTTCCATTTGACCAGTTGAAGTTTTGAGGGAATTAATTTCCTTTTTCTTTTGTCCCATTTGAAGATCTGAGAGATTTAATTACATTTTGTATTTGTCCAATTTTACTTTCTAAGGTTTTGTTTTTCTTGTTGCAAGGTATTAATTATCTCTCCCAAATTTTTAAGCTCCCTCCTTATTTGTCAAGGAAGTCTTTCTGTGCTGAAGACCAGATTGTATTCTCCTCAGAGCTTCCAGGTCTCTCTGAATTAGGGTGTTTCCCTTCCAAGCATTTTTCTATAGATTGACCTTTCCTCTGGCCCTTCTTCATTTTGCTAAACTTGAGTTGGGGAGGGGCTGGTACACAGGGGCTCGGGAACACTAAAAGCTTTACTCACTGAGTACAGTTTCTCTGGATGGCCAGTAGGAGGTGCTGGTTGCCCTCTCTGGAGTGTCTGTGACCTTGGTTGAGGCCTTCTCCCTTTGCTTGAAGGGAGGAGTTTGAGCTGTTGAATTCTTTTGCCTTCAATCAATGGTGGGCTTTACCCTGTCCTGAGGTCATTCCTCAACTGGGCTGGTTCTTCTGCTCACACACCTGGGCCTGAGGCAGAAGTAGTTTGCATTTGTGTGTTAGGGAAGAAGTCTGAGTTGTAATGGGACTCAGACCAGAGGAGCCCAGGGATGTTGTCAGAAGCCTTCCTGCTCCAGAACTCTCCCCCCAGCCTTGTCTGTGATCTCCTGGGGGACAGCTCCAACACCAGAGTCTCTGCTCCCCCACAGACCCAAACCCCTGTGGTCCAGTCCCACTGCGATCCAGCAGGTCTGGCTCTCGGGCCCTCAGACTTCTGGTTCCAATTCAGCTGTTAATTTGGCTGATCTGGGGCTGATCCTCCCTCTGAGCCCAGACTCACCAGCCAGAATGGCCAAAGCTGCTGCCAGAGACAAATACTGAGGTAGATGTTCTTTCTCCTGGCTTTTCTTTCTGGTTTTTGTGGGTTGGATTTCTTTTAAGAGGTTTGTTTCATGTGACAGATGGGGAAGAGATCAGGAGAATTTAGAACTGTGCCTGTCTTCTCTCCGCCATCTTGGCCAGGAGCTATTTTATCTTTCTTAAATTTGATTCTAAAAGTTTCCAAAAGCAGCTTGATGCCAACTTAATGTCTGCCTCTTACCACATCTAGTCTCTCACACAAAAGACCTTGCCTTACCAACCTGAAGCTACATTTCTAATACAATACTGAATAGTGGTGGTGATAACAGGCATCCTTGTTTCTCCCTTGATCTTATTGAGAATGCCACTAGCCTATCCCCAATGTATATAATGTTTATAGATGGTTTCAGCCAGATTCTGCTTTTATTCTAAGGATCAATCTATTTATTCCTATGTTCTCTAGGGTTTTTAGTAGGAATGGGTTCTGTATTTTGTCAAAGGCTTTTCAAGTATCTATTGATAGAACTATATAAACTCTGATAGGTTTGTTATTGATGTAATTAATTATGCTAACAGTTTTCTAAATATTGAACCAACTCTGCAATCCTGGGATAAATCCTACTTGGTCATAGTGTATTTCCCTAGTGTTTTCTTGCTGTAATCATTTTACTAGGATTTTGTTTAATATTTTTTTCATCCATATTGTTCAGGGAGATTGGTCTATAATTTTCTTTTTCTGTTTTGGCTCTTCCCAGTTTAGGTATCAGCACCATACTGGTGTCACAGAATGAAGTTCTAGTCTTTCTTCCTAGCCCTGGATCATATATAAACTCCCTTTTTATGCGTTTATCACTTTTCATAAGTTACCTCTGTTCTACCTTTCACTACTTACTTTAATTATTCTTACCTCCAACCCAACATTCATTCTGTCTTCTTTAAGATCTTTGAGTTGACTGTCTTCTGTGTCTGGAATGCTCCCCCACCTACTTCCACAACTGACTCCTTCATATTTCACTTATTTCCTGAAAGACAATGCAAATCCTACCATTTGCAGATCTTTTCAGGAACCTTCTCCCTCTTCCACTGTTAATAGATTCGTCTATAAGATTGCCTTCCATATTTTGTAATTTGTTTATGAACCTACTGATTTAATTGATGTATTCCCCATTGGAACATATGTTCTTCAAGGATAGATTTCTTTTCAATGTATATTCCCAAGTTTTTAGCTCAAGACCTTTCATGTTTTAAGTACTTATTACTAGTCAATTAAATAAATGAATGAAGTAATGAATGGATAAGGGAAATTATCTTTAAAATAGTGCAAAGAGTCCTGATATCAGTCTTTAGTCTATGTTTGTGTACAGCTCTTTGATTTTCCTGGACTCTGAAGTAGCCTTAATGGTTCATATTCCTGTGACAATAAATTTTATTGTGAAGTAACTTTTCTTGTCTGACTTTTTATGTCCTAAAATTATAATTCAGCTAAATTAAAAAAAATAATGATGACCTACCAGTATATATCCTGTGGTTCTATTACAATAAAAATACTTTAGAAATGGTAAATCATGCAATAAATAGTGGGTCTTATCTTCTTTTTGAAGAGTTCATTTAGAAATAATTCACTGAAAAGTCAGTTTTTCTATTTCTTATTTTTCTTTAATGTGTTGTGAAGTCATTAAATAAAATACATTTTATGAATAGCAGAATGAGTGAATAACTTCTTTATATAATTAAAATTACTGATATAAAACATATATTCTATAGGAAAAATTTTGGGGATACTTTCCGTGACAGTTATAATGATCTGTTCCTCATTCTGTTACCACCTATTTTTCATTTCTTCTGAGAGTTATCCATATTTTCAGTGTTCATAATGTCACATAATTTGGAGATCATGAGTATTTGACATGGAAGCAATTATTGAATACATTGCTTTATAATTTATATTGATTAACACTCTAACTGAATAATTATAAGTAACAATTTGATACCGTATACTACTCTGATTCCAGAATAGGTTATTTATTACATTCTCAAGAATTTTTTGATTAAATATCATTATCATGATCATGATCATGATAAGTCAACAAGATCATCATCTTATTCTCAGTTTTATGGTGTTCAAATAGTTATGATCTTCAGCAAATTATTTTGTATTTTTTTTCTTTAGTGTTGATGCTTCCTAGACTGTTACATGGGTGAATAAAATGACTTCATCTGTTTTAGAATAAAGACATTAGAATACAATTTCATTCTTTATAGGTATGCTGAATCACTCTTGCAAAACTATGGGAGCAAACAAAACAACAAAGGTGTTATTGCCTCATCCCATTCCTCTAAAAATCTGATTTTGAAAATAATTGCTCCGTGTATCATGGACACTAATCATATTTAATTTAGCTAGGTCTATTAAAGTATCTGTTCCTCAGTTTTTAAGGATAAGTGTTATAGTTAATCAATAGTGAGTAATATGTTGGACTGTGAAATTATATCAGTATGGTTTATTGGATGAGTTTTTGAGGATATTTTGAGACCTATATTTATAGTAAAGAACTTTATTATCTGTAAGGCATGAAAGATAGGAATGTATAATTCTGATAAAAATTTCATTTCTTTCTAAGTATTTGGTCAGTGCCATTTTAAGGGTTTACAATTACATGTTGCACTTTCTCTATCCTTTCGATATAATATATCTATATATCTGTTTCTTAATCTAAATGGATAGTGATATAGAAATACATCTTTCACTAAGCATAAATTTTATAAAAATAGTATATATTGCTCTCCAGAACTATTGGAGGCATTCACAACTCCACCATGGTACCAATGACCTGAATGTGATTACCAATATAGGCATCTTCAAATTCAAGTATCTAAATAAATAGTTTGATTTCTCTTTTTTGTCCTCTTTTGGATTGAATCCATGCAACTATTTTAAAATTGTCTTTAACTCTAATTTTGTTTCTTTTCTTAGCATTCATTTGGTGATGAATCAATTTTAGTTTTCAACAAATGCATTATTATATATGTGTTATGAAACTTTATTATTTCCAAATGATGTCTGCTTATTCCAAAAAAATTATATGAATTTTTTGAATCATTTATCACGTGTTCTGTGTATATCTATTAATTTTCTTTTCCATTTTGATGATGAGGTGCCCCTCTTTCTGTGGCAGCCTTTGGAAAGATAGTCTTCTATTTTAGCACTATATATCTATATCTATATCTAATCTATATCTATATCTATATCTATATCATCTATATCTATATCTATATCTATATCATCTATATCTATATCTATATCTATATCTATCTATATCTCTATATCTATCTCTATCTCTATATCTATATCTACATCTACATCTACATCTACATCTATATCTATATCTATATATCTATATATCTCTGCCATCTTGGCCGGGAGCTATTTTATCTTTCTTAAATTTTATTCTACATGTTTCCAAAAGCAGCTTGATCCCAACTTAATGTCTGCCTCTTACCACATCTAGTCTCTCACATGAGAGACCTTGCCTTACCAACCTGAAGCTAACATTTCTAATACAATACTGAATAGTGGTGGTGATAACAGGCATCCTATATCAATAGAGATATAGATTTATAAAAAACTTTGGGTCTATTTTATAGTTCCTAAAGAGAACAGGAAGACTAATATTCCCATTAATATTATTTTCTTTTAATGTGTAGGAACACTTGAGTTATGTTAGCTTCTTAATATATTATTTTTTCTCCCTGATCTGAGAATGAATAAAAGAAAACTATTTTGCTATGTAGTAAGCAGGATGCTGAATAATAGGGGAAAACAAGAAAAAAATCTAGCCTCTCCCAAATCTCTAGGACCTTAATGTTACAATTTGAAGATGTAAAATCTAAAAGATATTTCATCTGAATAGGAAAGAGAAAGAGCTGTTGTTTCTTTTTTGTTGATATTTTATTTTTCCAAATACATATTATGAAAGTTTTACAACATTCATCCATAGGAATATGTATATTTTTAAGTTAAAAAATTTGCTCACACCATCCCTTCTCAGCCCACCTCCTCTCAGAGAAAGCTGTCAGGTTAATGTTGTACATATATATTTGTGTCAAACATGTTTGCAGATTAGTCATTTTTGGTATAAGGAATTAAGATTAAGGAGAAGAAATATATGAGAGATTTTTTTTTAAAGTGAATGCAGTGTTCATCAGACTCTGAAGGGTTTTTTTTTCCTTTGTTTTGTTTTGTCATTCTTCCTCTGAATGGGGATAGTATTATCCACAGCTGATCTAATAGGTTGTCCTACCTTTCTGAACTGTTGAGATGAGCTGTATCCATCAAGCTGGATCTACTCACAATGTTATTGTTATTGTGTAGAATGTTCTCTTGTTTCTGTTCTCTTCACTTAACATCAGATCTATAATGCATTCCATACTTCTCTAGAGTCCAATCATTTGTGGTTTCCTATAGAAAAAATACTATTACATAATATCCATATAACATAATTTGCTCAATCATTCCCTAATTGATGGACACCCCCCCCAACTTCCAATTCTTTGCCAATATAAAAAGAATTGCTATGACTATTTTGGTACATTTTCCCTTTTTTAGGATATCCTCTGGTCATAAGCCTAGAATTGGAATTACTGGATGAAAGGTATCAGCAGTTTTTTTGTTCGTTGAGCAAAGGTCCATATTGCTCTCCAGAACTATTGGAGGCATTCACAACTCCACCAGCAATGCAATAATGTTCCAGTCCTCCCACAACCTCTCCAACATTGATCATTTTCTCTTTTTCTCATTTTAGTCAATCTGATGTGTGAGTTGATACCTCATAGTTTGTTTTAATATGCATTTCTCTAATCTATAATGATTTGGAGCATTGTATTCATATGATTTTATATAGATTTAATTCCTTCATCTGAAAAAAGGTAATTTCATATTCTTTGACCATTTATCAATTGGAGAATGACTTTTTAATCTTATAAATTTTATGCAATTCTCTATATATTTTTGAAATGACCTTTATCAGAACTCCTAGTTGCGAAGATTGTTTCCCAGCTTTCTTATTTCCTTCTAATTTTGGCAGCATTAAATTTTTTAGTAGAAAAACTTTTTAATTAAAACTGGTCAAATTCATTCATTTTGCTATTTATGATGTACTCTATTTCTTGTTTGGTTATAAATTTTTCCCTCTTTTCATAGATTCGATTGATAGAGTATTTCTTGGTCTATTAATTTATCTATTGCGTCTCATTTTATATCTAAATCTTGTATCCTTTTTGTCTTTATTTTAGTATAGTTAGTCATTCTTTAATAAAGCTTTTTAGCAAAAGATAAGGTAAGTCTTCTAGTCCTCCATCTTATCAGATATATATTAGATGATGGTATCTTTGTAGTTAATCATTGAGACTGATCAGCCCTACAGGAGATTATAGAGACCTGTGAAGGAGCTCTACCAGGATTTTTGGAAAAGGCAATTTGGCACCAACAATCAAATTCAATAAGGGACTCTAGGTTCATTCCTGATGGGGTGAATATGGCGAGTAAGGTAGTCTGAGACAAAGGATCATTAAAATAAAGCAGATATGTTAAAAGGAACTACATACGATGGTGCATGTTCTTCTTTGGTCTTTCAGTTCCCAGGGGCATCTAATGAAGCTATAGGAAAGGATAAAAAAGATTGTCAGTCTCAGTATCAATGAGGTCTGAGCAGGAGACAGGTTTCATGGTCACTTTATATTACCTGTGGGATATCAATTGAAATTAATACTTTCTTCTATTTATTCAATTTGACTTATTTTCTTCAGTTTCTATATTTCCTTGGTGAATGTAAAGAATTTAGCTATTATTGTTACTAAATAATGTTTTTGTAACTGGAGAAATATTCTTCAAAATTACAAAGCTGTTTAATGTGATTTTTGGTACAGTATATAAATTAAGATAATAGATTGATGCCATCTATGCATATGTCATGATGAAAGAGATGTTTTGGTTCAATTCTTTCCCTAATTTGGTAATCATATTTAATTCTATATCAAATTCTATGATCAAAACTATAACAGACAAACTGTCTACCTGTAAAATGCAATATTTTATAGCAATTACTCTGGATATTACTATGTTGATACGTTTATAATAAGTTTTCCTTGTAAGCATCTTTTTTTACATTCTAGTTCTCATTTAGATTCTCATTAACATTTGAGTCATAATGGAGTTAATGAAAAATAATAGAATCAGCAATAGCAGCAGAATAATAATAATTATTATTAATAAGGTAAAGAATGAGTTTTAATGGAGATAATGCTGTTAAATAATAGAGCAGTAGCATCAGCAGCAGCAATAGCTGCAGCAGCTAAATGCATAGCAGAAGAGATATGAGGGACAGGGGTGGGAGGAATAAGAAAAGAGGTACAGCTGCAAGTCTGCAGTCAAACTGATCAGCTAAATTAGCTAAGGTCAGCAGTTTGAAGAAGGGGGGGAAAAAGTCTACTTTTTCAAAGAACCCTTGGAGGAGGACTCAGGGGGAGTTATGGGCAGAACTGTGAGGAGCTAAATAGGGTTGGAATTGAATGGAGTTAGGGCAGATTTGGGGCAGTACCAAGCAGGGAATAATATATGACATAATTTTGTGCTCCTCCTTGTGTCTGGAGGGGTTCTGAGTTTTAGATTAATGTTACAAAATTATGGTTTATTGTACCCTAAGTAGGGATATTGGTTTCAGAATCTTTGTTAATACCAGGTACTCTTGAGGAACCTATGAAAAACAACTTGAAGATCATATTGAGAACTTAGAGCACTAGTTTAGATAGGATTAAAAGCAAACTAATACAGAATCAATATATAAAAATAGAGAAGTTTTAGACAGTGTCTGTTTGTTACTTGCATTCCTTGTTTATAATGATTTACTTGTAAGGAAAGAATTACCACAATGCAGAAAAGAAAAGGATTAATGCATTTGTCTGAGTTATAAATTCTGTCTCTAATAAAGAAAAAAATTGCAATATCTCTCTGTGTCCAGTCTTCCCCTGCTTCATCCTGTCTTTTTTTTTTTCAGATTCATTTTTTTTCAGGTTCTGTCCTGCTCCTTCCTTCCTTCCTTCTTTCCTTTTGTCTTGGATGGATTGTTATTCAAGCATTTTTTAATTGCACCAGCTAGATATTAATGTAATTTTTCACAGTCTTCTTGCAGATCTCCAATATCCCTCATGGTGCTTCTGCCATGGTGGTATTTCATGCCTCTCATCAACTATTTTTCATGATAGGTCCAACTTTTCTTTTATGTTCTTCTATGTGGTAATGACCATCTGACATACAATTAGGAACAGATTCTGAAATGTTTTAATTTTTTTGACTACAGATTGAGAAACTGCTTTTATTCATGATAGTTTCAGTAAATATTAAAATTTAAAAAGTATTTTCTTTAATATATGTGGATTAGATCTAAGTCATAAATCACAAATTTTTTTCAAATTTCTGTCTCAATATTACTCTCTCCTTTGAAAAATCATTGGAGACAAGATACACAATTTCTGAAGTTTGCTTGAAATGAAAATTTTCATTGACATCAGGATCTTTGAATTTTTTTCTTACAATTTCAATAACTTCAACTTAATCTCTTATTTTGCATAATTTATGTTTAGATATTTAAATGACTTCTTAATATTCCCCTTAATTTGTAATAATACATGGTTATATGACAAGGAGTTAGGTGCACCACACAAAAACAAATATAAAGTACTTGTCTGCAACTTGTTTGATTTGTTTCTGATTTGGCAATCTCCATATCAGTTTGCTTACAACCCAGACTCATCTTTCTCTTCCTGTGAAAGACCTAGTTTTAAAAGGCTGTATTCAATCCCACTGTATTCAAAGCCATCTCCAATTATCTTGGTCCATATATAGTCACTGTACCCCAAAGACTCCAGAGAGGAAAGTGAGATTGGTGAATTAGCACAGCACCCCCCTCTCAAATATAATTCAATTGCATGTCATAGCATGGATGTCATAGCTCTGATGTCATGTTCTTCTACAGGAGCGAATGGCAAACAACAGCCCATTATGATAGGAACTCCTCTCAACTCAGGTAAAGTGAAGCTAAATTTTGTTTTTATACAATTAATTACTTTTTTGTCCATATCTATTTAGTTTTAAGGTTCTGTATTCCAAAAGAGCCTCATTAATTATTAGAAGTCCAATAAAATGTGAAAATCTGGGGAACTTTCACAAATTATTTCTAATCACATTATTTCTTAAAATAAAAATTGATTCTCTCCATATTAGTTTCAGCACTAATGAAGTGTTCCCAAAAAGAAATTAATGATGAGCATCCAGCTTTCACTGCATTTGCATTTCAGCACTTAGCAAAGCACTTGTTAAAGAATAAGTAATTAATGAATGTTTTGTTATTCATTTTCCTCATACATTACTTTTGTTCTGGCTCCTAATAAAAGTATTAATGTTTATTCCATTTGTATTTTATGTCATTTAAGGTTTAGTGCCACTACACTTTTGATATTTTCAGCTGTTGGTTTATGGATACAGGAAGAAATACAAATGCAAACTTCCAAGCAAAGATGATCAACATTATTTATTAAAGTAGCTCCCATCTTTCATATTGTACCAAATATGACTATTTCAATTTTAAGAATTATCATGGACAGCTAGGTGGCATACTGGATAAAGCACCAGCCCTGGAGTCAGGAGTACCTGCGTTCAAATCCAGTCTCAGACATTTAATAATTACCTAGCTGTGTGACCTTGGGCAAGCCACTTAAACCCATTTGCCTTGCAAAAAAAAAAAAAAAAAAGAATGATCACACCATACTAATGATGCCGAAGAAAAAAAAATGTGACAAGGTAAAAAACTGCTTGGAGAAAACTTGAAAGAATTCTTAAAACAGAGTGACTCTGACCCAGCAGAAATTTTAAGAATAAAAAGGTGAACACATTACTGTGATTAGCAGTAGCTAAGGGAAAGGAAGATTAAAAGCTGTTGGAAGCCAGAAGGAGCAGTTGCAATAAGGAGTGATATAGGAACATGAGAGGCTACATGGGGAATCATGCTCCCCAAAAGTGGGATAAGTTCATTGGAAGACAGATCATAAGAGTATAAGCATTAAGTAAAGGTATAGGGGCAAGAGTTTGGTGGATGTCTTCCAAAGGAAAACAAGCAACTTACCCATATTTCCCCACTTATAAGACACATTAATTTTGGGATCAGGAATTTGAAAAAATGTATTACATAAAGTTATTGAACATATGTTTTTAATAATAAAATTCATACAACTCCTCATCACTGTCTAAACTCCCATCCCTGGAATTCAGGGAAGTCTGGAGGGATTTGCATGAACTGATGCTGAGTGAGATGAGGAGAACCAGGAAAACATTGTACACCCTAACAGCAACATGTAGGTAATGATCAACGATGATGGACTTGCTCATTCTATCAGTGTAACAATCAGGGCAAATTTGGGGCTATCTGCAATGGAGAATGCCTTCTGTTTCCACAGAAAGAATTGTGGAGTTTGAATAAAGACCAAGGACTATTACCTTAATAAAAAAAAAATTGATATCTTATTATGTAATCTTTCTATCTCCTATCCTGTATTTTTCTTCCTTGAGGATATTATTTCTTTTTCATCACATTCAATTTGGATCAATGTATACCATGGAAACAATGTAAAGACAGGCAAATTGCCTTCTGTGGGGAGTGGGGGAAGGAGGCAAGTTTAGGGGAAAATTTGTAAATCTCAAAATAATTAAAATCTTTAAAATGAAAAAGGATATGATTTCTCTTTCAACACATTCAATTTGGATCAATGTATAGCATGGAAACAATTTAAAGACTATCAAACTGCCTTCTATGGGGGTGGGGGAGGGAAGCAAGATTAGGGGAAAATTGTAAAATTCAAAAATAAATAAATAAATAGATTTTTAAAAAAGAAAAGACTAACATCATTTAGTCTGTGCTCATCTGTGTTTAATGATTAATCACTTAGAAGAGACTCTGACTGCTCTCCTGCCTCTGCTCTGGACTGTGGTTGACCACAAGCAATCCCTGGGCAAGTCTGGTGCATGGACACATGCTTAGCCCATTCCACTTCATGAACCTGAAGCCCCCATTTTATCCTCCTTGGAAATCAGTCACTTCTTTTTCATTAGCAATTCTTCTTGCCTCCTGCTGAACCATATTTTTGGACACAGGAATTCTCTTCAGTTCCCTATCTACTAAAGGGCATTTTGCTGCCTTACCTCTCATAGCTTTCTTCTGCCATGATGTCTTTGTTTTTTCCCTTCAGTTAGAGGAGAACCAAATTGATGTTCAGCAGCCTGATTTCCATTCACTTTTGCAAACTAGATCACTTTGAACTTGAATTCAGCACTGTAGAAAAATCTTTTCTGAGCCATTTCTGAATAGAACATGGGAAAATGTAACTTAATATACTAGTAACAAATATGAAACAATAAACACAAAGACAACAGCGGAAACAAAAAAATGAATGTGAAAAAATCTACAACCACTGTATAAGACAATCCCAGTTTTTAGACCCTGAGTTTTCAAAAGAAACCAAAAAACAAAAAACAAAAGGTGTGACTTATACTTGGGGAAATATGGTAAGTGAGTCAAGGTTGACTTTTTAAGGAGTATACAGGGAGGCCTGATTTGGAGGGTATTTTGCTCATAGAGCAAAGATGAGATAATGAAGGATATGTTGATTAAGGACTCCAATTGATAACATTGTTTTTTTCTATAAATTTTGAGGGAGGGACAAATTACTAAAATTCATTGATATCATCTCAATAACTTGATCAATGGAATGTGGTAAAGGAAGATACAGGGTCAGTACAGAGGGAACATATTAGTTATAAAACATACTTATCTGTCTAATATTTTCTCTACTTCACTAGATCAGTGGAATTACTAGAGTACAACAGCATTTCAGAATCATTGCTAGATTTTTCAGTTGGAAACAGTATCAGAGAAAAGAAAGTTCCTGCTGAGTGATAGTTCTTTACTTTACCTTGTTCATTTCCATAAGGATTTTTAAAATTTTAATTAATGCATTCCTTAAAAATTCAAATCATACATTTTATCTGATATATTAGTATGCTGGGACTGGAGTTTGGAAGATTTCTCTTTATGATTTCAAATCCAGACTGAGACACTCTACAAAAATCTTTTCTGTGCCATTTCTGAGCAGAATGTGGCAAACAAAATGTAATATTCATTGAAGTTAGTGATCTTGGACAGATCACTTAACCCTGTTGCTTATTTACTCAAGTTCTAAAATTAGGTAAAAGAGAAAAGACAGGAATCTTTGCCATAAGAAACCTTGATTGAGCAAGGAAGAGTTGTACACAACTGAAAGATAACTGAACTATGACAAATATTCTCAGTAAGCAGTTTTTTTAACTTCTTATATGAATAAGCTATCTGATGAAAGAAAGTATTCCTTAAGTCAGCATGATTATTGAAAATCTATTGGGAAAATATAAACATTTAACTAGTTTCTAGTCCAGAAGACCATTTATTAATCAAGCCAAATTAAAAAAAAAGGTTCATGAAGATCAGTCAGGCAATTTATTAGCCCTTCATCTCTGGCATAAGACTGTTAAAAGGCTAATTGGCACAATCTGTGAATGAATCAATCCCATAATTACCCAAACTAATTATATTAATCATCTCAAAGACATTCATGAGAAACTGTTAATGCATAACCTTGTAATGTTGCTATGACCTTTGTTCAATTAAGGACATGCTGAATAGGTATGATTTACTAAGTATTACTGAGAATCTCTCAACAAATTTTTTTAAAAAGCAATTTAGACAGGCAGAGAGAAATGAAGTCAGGAAGAAAATCATAAGATAACTGATATTTTCAAAGGATATGACATAGGTAATAATCAGTGAACTAGAAAAATATCATCAAATGTCATATTATTCAATGACTTCTCCCTATATGGTAACATAATTCATTAATGCATCTCATAACAAATTACTATTCAGATTTATAGAGGCATCAAATTTATTTGAGTGAGCTGTTTATGGGGTTTACATTGGGGGGTGTTGCTTGAGGGATAAGGGGTTGTAGAATCAAGGAAACAATGACTTAAGAACTCGGTGAAATAAAATTATGGTGTTATTGATTCTTTAAAAAGAATTAAATTATCCTTATTCCAGGCCAAGAAGACCTTGCTTATGTTGTTCCCAAGATATTATTCTGCATGACACCCTGGTGGTTTTGAGTTCATTGTTCCTTAATCATTCCTATTTCCTGAGCAGATTAAAAGATTTAGGATCTAATGAAATTCTGGCTTCTTTTGAACTATATGAATAACTATTGTGTTTAATCCATGCCCATCATAATTATCTGAGGAGGCCTAACACTCTGTCTTTGTCTCTGTCTCTCTATATCTCTGTCTCTATTAAATAACTAAGTTACACAGCAAATAAATGTTTGAGATTGTAGTTGAGTTAAGGTTTTCCTGACTCTTCAGGCTCAGAAGTTTTTCTGTTGTACCACTTATCTATCTATCTATCTATCTATCTATCTATCTATCTATATATATATATATATGTAAATATGTGCTTATATTTGTATTACATATATATGTATAGATACACAGACACTCACAAATGTGGATAAAATCTAGTACTTTCCCTAATGAGATGAGAAAATAAAATATTCATAGAAAAAATACAACAGAGATGTAATAAATATATTAGGTTTTATTGGTTTCTTTTTTGTTAATTCAACACAAATATTTCTTATGTACTAATTTGTGCAAAACATTTTACTAATAATTGGGAGAAATATGGAATTGAGACTAACAAATAGCTAGTAATTAAATGGAACTTAAGATGTTGTAGATATGTAAGACACTCAGGAATAAATATTATTTCAAACTTTGATGAAAATGACGATATTGTTAGCAAGAGTATTTCCGGAAATCTTATACAACCATGTTTCCTGTCAGTCACTCAACAAGGATTTATTAACTTCTTACTATATGGCAGTTATTGTGAAGGGTGGGGAATACGAAGAAGAAAAATATAACATTAAAATGTCACTTCCTTCTAAGAGGAACTAACTAAATGGTAGATACAAAATATAATCAAAGGTAATTGGACTTCCAGTGGAAAGAGTGCTGAGGCAGAATTCAGGAAAACTTATCCTCCCAATTTCAAATCTGGCTTCAGACACTTACTAGCTGTGGGATTCTGAGTAAGTCACTTTTCCCTTGGTTGTCTCAATTTCCACATCTGTAAAATCAGGTAGAAAAACAAATTTCAAGTCATTCCATGTCTTGGCCAAGAAAATCTCAAATGGTGTCAAAAATACTCATATATGAAAAAATGGACACTGGAAAGAATTATAAAAGCAGTGACTATACACTAATCAAGACATCACCCACCCCATTTTACTAATCCTTTCTCAAAGTCCTATGGTGATAAGCAAAAGATGAAGCAGCAGGTGTGGACATTGGGAGCACAATTCTGCACACAGGTAACCCAGGTCATAGGGTTGTCTCCCCACTGGAAGCAGTAGTAAAATTTGGATAACTCCTTGGGTGTTTGAGCAGCTTTTTAAGGATTGCCTTATTCACCTTCTGGGATGGGGAGGGGACTAGAAAAGACACCTTAAAAATTCTTTGCTTATCCATCCCTGGCCTGATTACCATGGCAAACTCAGATCCAACCTCCATTTAAAACAACAGAAAACTTCTTCAAAGAAGTGTGCATTTACCACTGATAAACGGAATGTGCACACACTCATAGACGACACAAAATCCAGTAGATCTGAAAGACAAACAGCTCTTTTTTACAAGAGAATTCAGAAGAATTATATATCCAAATATATCCTAAGAGAAAAAAGATTGGCAAATGAAGGCCAGATTACTGAAGTTGGAGTTTGCTTATCCATCCCTGGAGTTACCTCACTGATAAACTAGGAGGGGCAGTAGTGGATAGAGTACTGACTCTGGAGTCAGGAAGACCCGACGGAGTTCAGATTTGACCTCAGACACTTGATACATACTAGCTTTCTGACTTTGGGCAAGTCACTTAACCTCATTGCCCCACAAAAACAAACAAACGAAAAAACCCTAAGGACCTTTTAGACATGGTAATTGGAAGGGTGAAAGATTATTTATCCTCTAAGCTCTCTGAAAGTTCCTTTTCAAATTCCCTTTAATTGATTTCAGTCAGGATGCACTTACTAACTATAGATATCTCTCATGGCTCTTTCTTGGACACTCTTCTTTCTCTGCATTATTTTACTTGGTGATCTCTTCAACCCCTATGCTTTCAATTATTGCTTCTATGAATATACTTCTCAGATCTATTCATCTAACCCTCACCAACTGCCTATTGGAAATCTTGAATTGGATGTCCTTTACAAATCTTAAATTTGGCATGTTCAAAACAGTGCTCATCTTTTCTGCAACACATTCCCCTCTCTATAACTTACTCATTACTTTAAGGACATACTCCCAGTTGCACAAGTTTGCAATTTAGGCCTTGTCCTCAACTCTTCACTCATTCTCATCTCCATTCCCATATCACTCAACCCCTTACTGAATCTATTGCCAATCTAATACTATTCTAGCACTGCAAAATTTAATTGCATGCCTGCATGCATTCATGGGTTTATAGTGTGTTTATAAATATATGTGTTCATGAATATCTATATGTGGGTATATATGTGTACATGTATATTTATGTATTATCTCTATATCCTGACTGAAATCAATTAAAGGGAATTTGAAAAGGAACTTTCAGAGAGCTTAGAGGATAAATAATCTTTCACCCTTCCAATTACCATGTCTAAAAGGTCCTTAGGGTTTTTTCGTTTGTTTGTTTTTGTGGGGCAATGAGGTTAAGTGACTTGCCCAAAGTCAGAAAGCTAGTATGTATCAAGTGTCTGAGGTCAAATCTGAACTCCGTCGGGTCTTCCTGACTCCGGAGTCAGTACTCTATCCACTACTGCCCCTCCTAGTTTATCAGTGAGGTAACTCCAGGGATGGATAAGCAAACTCCAACTTCAGTAATCTGGCCTTCATTTGCCAATCTTTTTACTCTTAGGATATATTTGGATATATAATTCTTCTGAATTCTCTTGTAAAAAGAGCTGTTTGTCTTTCAGATCTACTGGATTTTGTGTTGTCTATGAGTGTGTGCACATTCCGTTTACCAGTGGTAAATGCACACTTCTTTGAAGAAGTTTTTGTACATTTTCTGGAGTTTTAAATGGAGGTTCGATCTGAGCTTGCCATGGTAATCAGGCCAGGGATGGATAAGCAAAGAATTTTTAAGGTGTCTTTTCTAGTCCCCTCCTCATCCCAGAAGGTGATTAAGGCAATCCCTAAAAAGCTGCTCAAACACCCACGGAGTTATCCAAATTTTACTGCTGCTTCCAGTGGGGAGACAACCCTATGACCTGGGTTACCTGTGTGCAGAATTGTGCTCCCAATGTCCACACCTGCTGCTTCATCTTTTGCTTATCACCATAGGACTTTGAGAAAGGATTAGTAAAATGGGGTGGGTGATGTCTTGATTAGTGTATAGTCACTGCTTTTATAATTCTTTCCAGTGTCCTCAAAAGATTAATTCTTCACCTATCTGTGAGCTGTTGTGGTACAACTACGATGCGATGGTCACATTGTTAAATTGCCAAATGTACCCTTGCCAAAAAAGTCTATTTTATGGTGATCTCACACAGGGCAAGCAGGGGGAAGGGGAGGGACTCCAAAGAAGTGATACAGGATTGCCCTGAAGGTCTCTCTTAAGAAATTTGGAATTGATAGTCCACCATGGGAGACACAGGGACAGCATTGCCCAGCATTGCCTGCCCTCATCAGAGAAGCTTCTGTGTTATATATAAACTGAACAGAGCTGAAGCAGCTCTAAGGAAACATGAGATATGAAAATTTAGAGTAACTACTGTAGATGTTCACATGCACTTTTATTTCTAACCTGTGGTAGAATATTTGGAGCTCATTTTGGTCTGATCAGTCATGGTCTGAAACACTATGACTTGTCTCTTACATAATAATATCATTTTGGTCTTATTTGACAATGAAGGACAAGACCCAAATAACCATTAGTTTTTTAGCTACCATATCATATTACTGAAGCAATGAGCTTGCCATGCACTAAATAACATTATTTTACACGAGAATTTCTGTTTCCTTAATTTTTACTCAATATTTGATTTCTTAACATAGGTGAAAACTTTATTTAACCTCCATTAAATTACATTTTTATGCATTTGATCCATTATTCTATATCTTTGGAAGATATATATTGTCAACTTCTTACAACTAAACTTCTGTAATTAATAAAATTCAATCACTTAACAAATAAGACAACTGCTTTTTAAAGTCATTGTTATAATACTTCTGAATAGCATAGGGTAAAGGATTTTTTGGCATCCTTTACCAGTAACTTTGCTCCAAAGTGACATTGATCTATTTGTTGAGTTTGGGTTTCCCACAGTTACTGAATCTAACTACATTATCATCTAAAAATTAGTTCCAATTATGTTCATACATATAAGACATGAGATTTTTCAACAGGTTTAGTGAAATATCCATTATATGACTACTAGGACTATTCTTTTGAACGATTAGTTGTAGCAACATAAAAAGCTTTTGAAATGGCAATCATTTATATAGTGCTTGAAGGTTTGCAATGAATATAATAAATATTATCTCATTCCATCCTCATAACCATGAAATAGATGATACTTACTAGTTTGTGTCTATTTTCATTATCACAGCCTAAAGTAACCTATTCTCAGATACTGTTATACAAATGTCAACCAGGTTTAGCCCAGCTTTTCTTCTAACATTTGTCATAATCAAGGTAGGATGTATATAGACATGTATATATACATTGATTTGACATGATATTAAAGAGTGTCCTTTCAATTCCAAAATTTGTGTAGATGAAATGATCATATTTTGAATTATCTGGAAATAGCTAAATCTGACTTATATTTCCATATGGCAGCAGTCTAAAAGGCTTTGACTTTGCAAATAAGAAATAATTGTTATTGAAATGAATGAGAAATAGAACCCTATTAAATAATTTGGTTAAAAGTTGTTCTTTATTTAAAGTCATTTACTTGAGTTTGATCTTCAATATTTGCATTTATAATGCAGAGATTGTTTCTGGAATCTAATTATAAATATTTATATTAAGAATTACCTATTTAGCAATTAACAAAATTAACAATATAATAACAAAAAGCATGTCTTTAGATGACAAAGTAACAAATTGACAGGCAGCTAGATGGTGCAGTTGATAGAGCACCAGCCCTGGAATCAGGAGTGCCTGAGTTCAAATCCTAACTCAGACACTTAATAAATAATTACCTAGCTGTGTGGCCTTGGGCCACTTAACCCCATTGCCTTGCAAAAACCTAAAAAAATAAATGCTATTTGATATTATGCTTGTTTTTTTAAAAATTCATTAAATTGTTAAATTATTTTATTATATATTATTTGCTTCTCTAAAAACAAATCAAAATTTACATTTAAGTTTTGAAGTATTTGCTATTTGCAGTTTATTAATTTGTTATTCTAAATGAATTTTAAGTAAATATATTTCTATTATGGCATGAACATCTATATAAATTTAACTGCCATGATTTTCCTTCCACCCAAATATATACATTTAACTATTAATATAATTTTGAAAAATATTCTGCTACAAATTTTTCCTTTGATATATGAAGTTTCTTCCTAATTAAACCTGGTATATTTTGTTGAAGACTAATAACACTTTTTTTTTTCTGTAAAGAGCTATCATTTAGCTGTCAGTCAGACATCACATTGTGGGACCTGTGTAGTTAATCAGGTTGTGCTGGCCAGAGAATACAATAAAATGCCTGACAATGTGAGCTATAATTCAATGTTTGATTTACTCCTCCCTCATGCCTCACAAAAGGCACCAGCATCTTAAAGTTAAACAGTTTAATTTGGAAAAAATTGACATGAACCCTCTAATAATAAATAGAGTACCTTACTTGTGGAAGGTGATTTCTTTCACCCGTGCAAAAGACCTATATAATTCACAGGTGTCTAAAGAATGAGTTATGGTCCTGTGTATGGTACTTGTGAAAGAAACACAGTGTATCTCCTTCATGGTTGAAATAACTAACTTTTAATAACAAAATCTGTTGTAGACTTAATAATATGAAAGGAGAAAAAGTATGTTGACTGGAAAATTATTAACAAAAAACTTTGTATTAATATTAAATCTACATCACTTTCTATATATGTTTTATGTGTATGAGTATGCTTGCATTATTATATTGTTTAAGTAATTTTATTTTAAAGCATAAAATCAGCAAAATCATTGAATTTCTTTTTTGTGAAGACAAATTTGACAGAATTTTTACATCCTGCTTATAATATATTTCGATATATGCATTTTTGTAACCTTATTTACTATTACTTGCATCCTATTGTATTATTTTATTTATGTACTATAGATTTACATTTAGGATGCTTGTATAAATGTAGCTATTTCTTTTTTTGCCAAAGTAAACATCCTATTTAAAAATCTATCCATAAAAATGCCAGCATACATTATCCGAGCTTAAATGAAAGACATGAAAAAGGGAGAGATAATAGAAGAAAAAGGAGTTGATAGTGTGTCACAATTCAAGATGATGCGAAGAATTTAACATCCACTAAGTACATACTACATGCAAAATACTTTCCAAGTTGCTCACGATTGCAAGATAATGATGCATATGTTCCTTTTCTGAAGAAATTTATATTCTGCTGAGAGGATACAACTTTACACATATAAGTAAATACAAGGGAGTAATCCAAGGACTTTATATGTTTCATGTAAAGCTGAAGGAGAATATTAAAAACTTCAAAAAGCAGATACAACTTGCTATGAATAGTGTTATTTTAACTAATTGTATCAAAAAGCTTGAGTTTTTTATATAGTAGTAAAATGAAATCTTGTGATTTGTTTAGGATTAGGCAATTATTTTGTTTGTTCATGGTCAAGGATTTAAATGAAAAAATTTCTAAGGTATTATTCACTGGATATTTAAAAATTATTTCTCATGGATAAAAATTGTCTAAATTTTCCTCATTTGTAATAGGAATAGATTGCTAAGATTTTTTACACCTTTCAAATTTTAGGTTTTAAGATTCTTTAAGCTTCTTTCATTTGTGTTCATATTTGCAAATGAATGTTTAGCCTTAGGGAAACAATTTCTCTTCTTCATACCTCAGTTTCCCTACTTCAAAAATATAGATGAGACTAAAAATATTTAAGATTCCTTACAAAATGTCTAATCTTGTTTTTATGGATGTGTGTATTTTTTAACTTTCATTAGAGTATAAATTCTTTGAGATAAAAAATTACATGATTTCTCAGTACCCTAAGAAATGTGGACAATTAGGGCATTTGGGGCGGCTGGAGATGGAGAAAATTTCTGCTTACAGTCACCATCTTTAGTTTTTGTTTTTTCTTCTCTCTATGAGGTGAGCATTTTCCATAGACGTTCTCGTAGGCTTCTCCTAGTTTTCTGAACTACTGAGAGCAGCTGAATCCATCAGCAATTTCACAATTTTGTTGTTAATGTGTAGAATGTTCTCTTGGTTCTGCTCTCTTCACTTATCATCGGACCTTGTAATTTATTCCATACTTCTCTAGAGTTCTGCCATTTATGGTTTCTTAGGGAACAGTTATATTCCAAAATATTCATGGACCATAACTTAGTTAACCATTCCCAAATTGATAGGCATCCTCTCAATATTCAATTCTTTGCTACCTCAAAAAGAGCTGCTATGAATATTTTGGAACACATGGGACTTTTCCTGTTTTTCTATGATTTCTGCTGGATATAGATACAGAATTAGAATTGCTGGGTCAAAGGGTATCAACAGTTACATTACTCTTTGGCCATAGCTCCATATTGCTTTGCATAGTGATTGGAACCACTTCCAACTGCACAAGCAATGCATTAATGTCCTTAATACTCCCACAGCCTCTCCAACATTGAACATTTTCCCTTTTTTGTCATTTTACCCAATCTGATAGGTGTGAGATGATACCACAGAGTTGTTTTAATTTGAATTTCTCTAATCAATAATGATTTGGAACATTTTATATGATTTTATATAGTTTTAGTTTCTTCAGTTGAAAAATGTATCATAATTCATAATTCATATCCTTTGACACTTTATCAATTGTGGAGTGACTTGGAACTATGTAAATTTGATGCCATTCTCTATATAATGTAGAGATGAGATCTTTATAAGAACTTCTAGTCTGAAAATTATTTCCCAACTTTCTGCTTTACTTCTATTTTTGGTATCATTGAATTTATTAGTGCAAAAACTTACTAATTTAATATAGCCAAAATCATTCATTATACAGTTTATAATGTGCTCTATTTATTGTTTGGACAAAATTTTTCCCTTTCCCATAGATCAGATAAATAGAGTATTTCCTGGACTATTAATTTATCTATTGTTTATCCTTTATGTCTAAATCCTGCACACATATTGACATTATTTCGGTATCAGGTATAAGATGTGGGTCTATGCCTAGTTTTTTCCATATTATATTTTTTGTTTTCCCAACAAATTTTATCAGATAGTGAGTTCTTATCCCAGAAGCTAATGTCTTTGGGTTTGTCAAACAGTAGATTACTCTAGTTGCTTACTATTTTTTATTTTGAATTTATTCTAATCCAGTTTTGATGATTGTCACTTTATAGTATAATTTTAGGTCTGGTAGAGCTAGGCCATCACCTCTACTTTTTTTTTATCAGTTCCTTGCTAATTTTGACCTTTTTTTGTTCCAGGTGAATTTTCTAGCTTGGTAAAATAATTATTTGGTACTTTGATATGACACTGAATAATTAATTTATTTGGGTAGAATAGTCATTTTTATTATATTAGCTTGACTGAAACATGAGAAATTGACATTTTTCCAATTATTTGGACTTTTTGGAGGACAAATACTTTATAATTGTGTTGATACACTTTCTGGATTTGTTTTGGGAGGTAGATTCCCAAGTATTTAAGGTTGCTTAAAATTACTTTAAATGGAATTTCTCTTTCTATCTCTTGCTCTTGGGTTTTATTGTTCATATATAGAAATGCTAATGATTTATATGGGTTATTTTATATCCTGCCACCTTGCTGAATTTTTTAATTATTTCAAACTCTTTTTAAACTGATTTTCTCAGATTCTCTATGTATATAATCATATCATCTGCAAAGATCATTTGCTTCCTCACTGCTGAATCTGATCCACTTAATTTCTTCTCCTTCTTTTATTGCTAGAGCTAACACGTCTAAAACTATATTGACTAGAAATGGTGAGAATGGGCATCCTTATTTCTCCCCTGATATTATTAGAAATTTACCAAGTTTATTTTATTGATGGTAAACTAGAATCTCAAATGGTGTCCCCTCTAGAAAGATAGACATATATATATATATATATATATATATATACACACATACATATGTGTGTGTGTGTGTTTGGAGGCTAAAATTTGAAAAAATGTATTACATAGTTATTGAATTCAATAATTATTCATAAAATTCATACAACTCTTATCATTGTCACAACTCTCTCATAAATTCTTCCTCATCTGTGTTGGATGATGACTCACTGTCTCAGGAGAAGCTCTAACTGCTCTCCTACCTGTGCTCTCTTCTAGGGTTGACCACAAGCTCTCCCTTGGCAAGTCTGGTGCATGGACACATGCTTAGTCCATTCCTTTTCCTGAACCTGAAGCACAAATCATGTCCTCCTTTGAAATCAATCATTTCTTTTTCATCAGAAGTTCTTCCTGCCTCATGCTGAACCATTTTTGGGGTCACAGAAATTGCAGTGGCCCTTTGCTCTTCAATCCATCTCTTCCATTCCCTCTCTAACTCAGTCCATTTGGCTACCTTGCCTTTTATGTCCTTCTTCTGCCAGGGCATTTTCAATAGGGTTTTTTTTTTATTCCTGTAGCCAGTCTTTTATTGGTTTCTCATTTGGAGGACAAAACTAATGTTCAACATCAAGATTTCCACTCCCTTTTGAAAAGTGGATCACTTTGACTTTGAATTCAGCACTGGACAGAGCATAGCAAAAAAAAATAACATCCTAATATGCAGGTAACAAGTGTAAAACAATAAGTACAAAGACAACAAGTGCGAAAAAGTGGGAAATACAAGTAAAAAAAATCTTCAATAATGAGTGCAAAAACATGTCTGAAAAAGTGGGAAATGCAAGTAAAATATCTATAACTACTTTATAAAAATTTATACATATATATACACATACACATATATGTGTGTAGATATAGATATAGAGATCAAGATCAAGATCGAGATAGAGATCGAGAACAAGACAGAGATATAGAGATAGAGATAGATATGATAGAGATAGTGATAGAGATAGAGATAGAGATAGAAATATAGCGATAGAGATAGAGATAGAGATAGAGATAGAGATAGAGATAGAGATAGAGATAGAGATAGAGATAGAGATAGAGATAGAGATAGAGATAGAGGTAGAGGAAGAGGAAGAGGCAGAGGCAGAGGCAGAGGTAGAGGTAGAGGTAGAGGTAGAGGTAGAGATAGAGATAGAGACAGAGATAGAGAGAGAGAGAGAAAGAGAGAGAGAGAGAGAGAGAGAGATAGAGATAGAGATAGAGACAGAGATAGAGAAATAGAAATAGATGATATAGATGAGGAATTGATGTCTCTCATATATTGGAAAATATGTTTACGTATTTACTATTATATTTATTTCTGAAATAAATATTCTGGGACAACCAGGTGGCACAGTAGATAGAGCACCCAGCCCCAGAATCAGGAAGACTTGAGTTCAGATCTGTTCTCAGACACATAAATAATTACCTAGCTGTGTGAATTTGGGCAATTCACTTAAGCTGCCTTGCAAAGTCAAAAAATAAAAATAAAAGCAAATCAAATGTTAGTGAATTATACAGTTATGCTGAAGTAGCATCCTGTAATTCAGAGAACATCATAATAGGTGATGGAGCCAAAAGCAGGAAATCTAGATATTTCCAAATCCAATTAAACTTATTTGACTGGAGAGAAGTAAAATAAAGAACACTTGACTTTCAGATACTGGGGGCCAGCACAGTCACTGTTATTCTAAATTTATGAAAGAGATGGATAATATTTTAATAATGCCAAATGAAATTAAAACTAAATTCTGCATGATTTTTTGAAGACATCTAGTTGCTAAAGATTTATCAGAGTCATAAGGGAGAGTAAATATCAGGAATATGGGAAACTAGAAGAATGGTAGTGCTCTAGTAGAAAAGAAGATAGGAAAGATGTGATTTTGAGGAAGCAGATAATGATTTCTGTTTGGGAAATAATGAGTTTGATATAACTGAAACATTCAGATGAAGATGACCTCATACTATAGAATGATTATGCTCTGATCTAACCTCTTTCCTGTATATAAGAGGCCTGAGTCTTAAGATCATTAAGGTCTGCTTCTTAGGAAGGAGCATCCACTTATAAATTCCATCTTACTCACTCTCAAGCTCATTAAACTTCTAATTAACTCTTCTGTCTCAAGCCCACTCCCTTTCCTCTCCTGCCACCCACAGGTTAGAGACCAATTTTGGTCCAATTGACAATGAGAATCAGGAATGTGTGGAATATTGAAATCATCACTTTTATTTTTCAATATATTCTTCCTCACATCCCCCAAAAGCCATCTATCCCATGTAACAAACAGAATGAAAAAGCGGGGGGGGGGGGGGGGGAGTAGTTCAGCTTCTTTTAGACAACAGATTATGAGTTTAATAATATGTGAATTTTTATCCCATTCTTCAACTTTCCAATGAAGGGAAGAAGATGTATTTTCTCAAAAGCTGACCTTTGACTTTAAAAAAAATGATATTCCCCTAGCTTGGCAATACCTCATGAATGTCTTTGTCCCACAGCTGTCAAAAATATAGACATCTGAATCATTTCACTTCAATGAATTCTATAAATTCTTAAGCTTAACTTCCATAATGATAACTTTGAGAGAATCAGAAAGCCCCTTGTTTGAAGTGTCTCAGTTGAACTGACCTCCAAGAACATCTCCAACGTATTTCTGCCTTAGGGGGAAATGAACAAAATACATAATAGAGCCTTTTCTTATAAGACCTTAAGGGACAGAAGACAAAAGTTAAGAGAGACATATAGATCTACAAAAAGAAGGTAGCATAGCTGTATTTTGCTTCTAAATGCTGTTAAAGTTTTAAAATGGTAGTCTGTAATAAAGAATAGAAGGTAAACTTTTGTGTCTTTTTTTCTGTTCAAATATTAGTTCTCTTTTTGCCTAGAAGGTACAATTTTATGATGATATATGTAATTTATTTCTTTTCTTTCAAATAAACATGAGAAGTTTTGATTTGTGGAGCAATTTAATTTTAAAACTACTGGGAAAAGATTAAAAAAAGCACATCAGATTTAATAAATGTTAGTTTCAGGGATTGACATCATGTTGGCTATAAATATTTTCCGAGTTCTACAAATTTAACTCCTACATTAAATAACAATAAAATATTGAAGAGAGTGAATCTATTTATTTGAATTAAGTTTCTGTATTATTTACTAAATCTTAAACACATCATTGTTAATATTTCATAAAAATTGATTAACTTTTTGAATACTACAATTTAAAAATGGGTAATGTTTAAAATATAATTAAACCTGAAAAAAATCACACTGATGGAAGCCAAGAAAATCTACAAGTAATAATTTAAGGCAAGTATAGTGTGCATAGGACATAATAATACTCAACATTTATATTGCATTTTAAAGAAAACGTTTAAATGCTTACTTAAAACTAAACTTTTAAAATAAGAGTTTTACTTCCTAATACACAAATCAAAGCACTCAATTTAAGGATGGGACTAGAATCAAGTAATTAAAAGCTTGATTTAACTTCTTTACTTGTCATTCTGTTATTTAATAAAAGTAATTAAAGAGCTTTTAAGATTTATTTGTGGGACATAGATATAATCCTAAATCCAATCCATAATTTTACTGTGATAAGGATTCCAATTTCAATAAATACCTGATCTTCCAAAAGTCTCACTGGGATGTTGCAGTGACTCTGGATTTTCCAAGGTTATAGCAATATAAATTACCATAATAATCTTGTTGGGAGGTTTTCAATTTTGATCACATGAAAAGTTTTCCAATTGACTCTATGATTCTATTCCCTTTCACCTCCTCAGTGGATTGATTGGTCAAAAGGAAAGTGATTGACAAACTAGGATAGCATAAGAAAAACATAAGAAGAAAGTAAGAGTTGGGGAGACCTTTTGTCCCACTCTTCATTCTTCACTAAGTAGATTTATCACCTTGGGTACTTGGTCTCTCTGGTCCTCAGTTTCCCCATTTATAAAGTGTTAAAATTGTACAATTTCTTTGAACCATTTAAACTCTAGATTCCCTAAAATGTTTGTTTTGTGTGCAAAATTCCAGAGACTGAGAGTCTAGGCTTCACTGAGAGGTTACACAAAACAGTGATGACGTTGGAAACCATGTGCTTAGAAGGTCAAAAAGTAGGGCAAGAGACTTTGGGGTTAATCAAAGTTGATGGGTTCACTAACCATTTAAAGAAACATCTGAATCTAATTCTTTTAGAAAACAAGTTTCATTTTGTTCTGTTTTAATTTGAAGAAGCAAATAATTGTTTTATTTCCTAGAAAATACTAACATTTTGATTTACCAGATATAAAAAATATATAATTCTGAAGGTTGTTTTATTTATTTTATATGAATTTCCCTTTATCCAGAAAAAGAATCGCATTCTTTCAATGTCATTAAAGAATGGCATTCTTTATAGACAAATGAAAATTTTTAATTAATAAGATGACCTTAGTCAAAATGATAAATTTGTGTTCTATTTCCTTGTTTTCCCACTGAAAGACTGCTTTAACTTACTCTTACTCTATTTGTTTGATCTTTCAATTATTCTCAAGGTCTCATCTCTCATTAAAACCTGTTATCTCTAAAGGAATCTAATTATTATTTATATTTAATACCTTACAATACAGTGAAATGACTTTCTCCAAAGTTAGTAATTATCTCTTAGTTTCCAAATTCAATGACCTTTTCTTAATTCTCATTTGCCTTGAGCTCTTAGCAGCCTTTGACAATATTGACCACTTTGTACTCTTTCCTCTCTAAGTTTTTGAAATGTTATTCCCGATTCTCGTACTACCGATCTGTCCACTCCATTCTTTGTTTCACTTGCTGGATCCTTTCCCACCATTACACTTTCAAATCATAGATAATCCTCAGAATTCTCTCCTGGACCCTCTTCCTGTTTTTCTCTGTTACTTTACCTGGTGATAGCAAAAGTACCTGCCAATTTTATTGCCATCTCTTTACCGATTCTATCCTGTCCCATTCCTGCTGAGCTGCAATCCTAAATTTCCAATGCCTTTAAGACATTTTGAACTGGGTGTTCAAAAGGACAGCTTGAACTCAATATGTTTAAATTGGAATTCATTGTCTTTGTTCCTCAACACTCTCTCCTATCCTAACTTTCCCTATCACTATACAGGATCATGTGACTTATTTCCTCTGACCATAGCATAGATACTTACTACCTCACACCTGTACAATAGTCCCCTGATGGCTCTGCCACCTATAAGACAATTCCCACTCCAATTCATCTTCCATTTTGCTACAAAAGTGATTTTCCTAAAATGCAAGTCTGATCTTGTCACTATCTCCCCTTCTCCATTCAATAAACTCCATTGGTTTCCTTTTGTTTCTAAATAAGTGCACAATGTTCAGTTTGGAATCAGTGTAGCCCACTCTTACCTTTCCAATTGTCTTATACTTTATTTCCCAAAGAGTATTCTTTGACACTGGTCTCCTGGCTGTTCTACTAACAAAATACTCCATATCTTGGCTTTAAGCATTTTCTTTGCCCCTCTTGGTAGGAATCTGCTCAGAAATTTGACATCCCTATCTTTTGTAAGTCCCAACCAAAAATCCCATTATTCTCAAGAAATCTTCCTTAACCCCATTGTCTTCCTTCTATTAATGATCTGTCTGCAGAGGGAAATAATGGTAGATTTTTTAAAGAACATTTATAAAGCCAATTTTTAGAAACAACTAAACAACTGAGAAAGAGAATGTGAGCAAAAAAACATTCACATATAGCAAAGCAATCAAAATAAACAAACCTCCTTTATAGTTAAATCTGATTAAATGTGATTTCACAGTGTCTGACCATCCCTGGAGTAGAAAAATATATAGCCCCTGGAAGTTTTTGAGCAAAGTCTTTTACCAATTCAAGTGACCCTGGAATATTTGCAGGTTGGCCAATTGAACACAAGCTTTGGTAGGCAATATTTGGTAGGCAATAAATGAATCTAGTCAAATAAATAAGCATTCAATAGATAAGCCAGAAAACCTATACTAAAGAAAATAAGGTCTACATTTCTGATGCAGATTCTTTCAAGAAGTACAGAAACTTTCAATTATCTAAGGAATTTAGTTAGTTTTGATAAACTACTTACACTAAAATGAAAATATCTTCTAAGCTGGTAGTTAGAAGAAAAGGATTCTAGCAAAAATAATTGAAATTTTTTACACCCCCCCCAGTTTTTCCAATTGGTTCAAACTTGATTAGAAACTTTGCCTGTCAGAATGTATTGGTGCCATGATACATCATTTTACTCTCTCTAACGTCATAGTGAATTCATCTCATCCTAGTGACACAGTGGATTGAGTTTTGGACTTAAATTTAATAAGATATTAATTCAAACCCCGCTACACACACTAGGTATGTAAACCTTGGGGGAATAGTTTATCTTTTGTTTCCTTCACTTTCACTACTGTAAAATAGAGAAAATGATCACATCTACTCCCCCCACCCCAGGTTGTTGTAAAGATTGAGTAAATATTTGTGAAGAACTTAGCAGTTTCTGGAATATAAAATATTCTCTATGAATGCTGATCATTATCATTATTATGATTAGTGTTGCTACTACTATGACTACCACTACTAATGCTACTATTGCTACTACTGCTACTACTACTGTTATTACTACCTGGGAGGAGAATTCCTTTCAATGATACCACTTAGTCACTTAGAACTCCACCACATTGTTTTGTGAGTTATTTGTCCTGCCCAAGAAGTCTATCACTAATTGACCAGTCTATTTTTGATAACTCTCTTCTAAAATAGACATCTCTTTTGGAAAGTGGAAATATTGACTACCAAAACTTGTATTCAATTGGCAAACCTGCAAATAATTCAGGTTCACTTGAATTGATAAAAGACTTTGAGCAAAAACTTCCAGGGACTACATATTTTTCTACTCCAGGGATGGTCAGACATTGTGAAATCATAAATTCTTTTGGAAAGAAGAGATATAATGGGGAAAGGACAAGAAAATACTTTTGTGATGGAGTGGAAGAGGGGAAAGGTGAGGTAGAATGAGTGAGCCCTACTCTTGTCATAAGGAGTTCTTTGAAGTAATAATATACACATACTCAATTACATATAAAAATCTACCCTAGAGGAAAATAAAAGAGGAAAGGGATGAGAGAAAGGGAACAAGGGGAGAGAAGGGTATTGTAGGTGATAGAGGGGAAGATTATAGGAGAGGGTTTTCATATGTAACACACTTTTGAGGAGGGACAGGCTGAAAGGAGAGAGAATAGAATAAATTGGGTGGGGGAATAGAATTCAGAGAAATACAACTAGAAATAGTAACTGTGGGAAAAAATGTAGAAGTTATTTCTTTGATGGACTTGTAATAAAACACGTTATCGATCCAAAATACCAAGCTATTAGTGTCTGAATACAGCCTGAAGCATGCTTTTTTGTCTCATTTATTTTTCTTCAGATTTCTCTTTCTTTGCATGTGGGGGGTTACATTTACTTTTACAACATGGGTGTTGTGGTAATCTTTTTCATGGCTGCATATTTTTCACCTATACCAAGTAACTTGCTTTCTCAATGGGTAGGGGGAATAGGATGGGAGGAAGGGAGAGAATTTGGAACTCAAGGTTTTATAAATAAATTATGAAACTTATTTTTGCATGTAACTGGGAGAAAAATTTAAAAACAAAATGAATAAATTTTTAAAAAGCATTAATAAAACTGCAGTACACAAAATTTTAGTGGAATTGAACAAAGAAGTATTTGATAAATTATTGTTCAGTTAGGATTCTTGGAATAAAATATTTTAAATGTTTGGTGCATGATTTATCTACAACTGGTACTAATCTAAGCTTTATGAATATACATATAAATAATTATATATATATATATATACCTGTATATTTATGTATATAAAATATATGCAAATATATAATATATTATATGTGTGTATAAGAGTATCACTTTATGGAATGTACAATAGTAAGTGAGATTTGTCTCATTGGCTCCAACGTCTCTTACTTCAAATCTAACTGGAGTTAAAAATTACAAATAGTCAAAAGGCAATTGAGAAGCACCTTTTGAAAGGGACATGTATAAATATAAATATGGTGAAGTAAGATAGAATGAATGATGAAATTATCACTCTCTTCAGGAACATATAAAATTGATAAAGAAGATGGAATGATACTATATAGAGAGTGGAAGGTTAGAAAGTTAGAAGAAAGTAAGGTTTTTATTTTCTCTTCATTTCAATTTTCTGTCCCTTTCAAACTTCCTGTTGGTTCAAATAAACTTTCAAACTTTTCATGATTTAGGAACACGAGTTGGAGAGAAAAAAGACCCTCCAATTCCCACAAAGCTTAGTTAATGATCTTTTTTTTTTTTTAGTTTTTGCAAGGCAATGGGGTTAAGTGGCTTGCCCAAGGCCACACAGCTAGATAATTATTCAGTGTCTGAGGTCAGATTTGAACTCAGGTACTCCTGACTCCCGGGCCAGTGCTCTATCCACTGTACCACCTAGCCACCCCATTTGGAGCATTTTTAATCACTTTCTTCATCTGAAAATTGCCTGTACATATCCTGTGACCATTTATGAATTGAGTAATGACTTTTATTCTTCTAAATTTGCTTCAGTTCTCTGAATTTTAGAAATGAGTCCTTTATTAAAAACACTGTGAATGGAAATTGTTTCCCAACTTTCTGTTTTCCTTCTCTTTTTATCTTTGCAAAAGTTCCTTTCCCTACACCCTATTTCCCTTCATTTTTACTTTTCTTTATCCTTTTCCCTTAATCCCTTCCCCCAGTGTTTTGCTTTTGACTGCTTCCTGCTTCAATCTGTCCTTTTCCCTTATCTCTTCTACTTCCTTATAGAGTAGGAGAAAATTATAAACCTAATTGGGTAATGTATTTCATTCCCTCTTTGTGTCAAATCTGCTGAGAGTACAACAGATTCAGTATTTAGACTGTCCTTACTTCCCTCTACTGTTGTGCCTCTTCATGTGTCTTTAATTATCCTCTAATGCCTCTATGTTCTACCAGCATAAATCTATTTTCATGCCTTAATTTTTTTTAAATTGTCTTATACCCTCAACCTCTGACAAAACATACTCCTTTTCAACATTCCTGATAGAAGTACAATTGTCAAGAGCCACCAAATCATAATTAATTTATATTCACATTCTTTATCCAAGTACCCTCCCTCTGTCAAATTCTGTTCCATTCAACTGTTCTATGAGAAATACAATTCACAAGTGTTAAAGGCATTGTTTTACTATTTAGTCTTGTTGACTAGCACTTTTTCACCTAATACTGTTTTCTCCCATTTCATTGATCTTTTTATGTATCTTTTGAGTCTTGTAGTTGAAGATCAAATTTTCTGTTCCATTCTGTTCTTTTTATCGTCTTCTATTTTGTTGATAATCTATATTTTCCCCCTCAAAGAAAATGCTGAATTTTGCAGAAAGGCTGAAAAGGAGTTTAGTTTTAATCCAAACTCCTTTGCCATCCAGATTATAATCCAAGTCCTTTGGGGCTTTAATGTTGAAGCTGTTATGTCCTTCAGAATTCCTTAATGAGATTTCTTGCTATTTAAATTTCTTCTTTCTGACTGCTTGAGGTAGTTTTACTTTTAACTAAAAGTTCTGAAATTCGATTACAAGTCTTGTTTTTCATATGATATCTGTTTCTCAAGGCAATTGGTGTATTCTTTCAAGAACTGTCATAGTAGCCCTGTTTGTGGTGGCAAAGAATTGGAAATCAAGTAAATGTCCTTCAACTGGAGAATGGTTTAACAAACTGGGGTATATGTATGTCATGGAACACTATCGTTCAATTATTAAACAGGGGGGGGGACTGGAATTCAGAGAAGCCTGGGGGAATTTGCATGAACTGATGCTGAGCAAGATGAGCAGAACCAGAAAAACCACTTTGCACCCTAACAGCAACATTGGAATAATGATCAACCTTGATGGCCTTGCTCATTCCATCAGTGCAACAACCAGGGACAATTTTGGGCTATCTGCAATGGAGAATACCATATGTATCCAGACAAAAAATTGTGGAGTTTGAACAAAGACTATTGCGATCAATTTAGAAAAAAAAATGTTATCTTATTATGTAATTTTGCTCTTATACTTTATTTTTCTTCTGTAAGGACATGATTTCTCTTTCATCACATTTAACTGAGATCAATGTATACCATGAAAACAATGTAAAGACTAATAGAATGCCTTCTGTGGGTATGGTTGGAGGTAAGCAAGAATAGGAGAAAACAGTAAAACTCAAAATAAATAAACTCTTTATAAAATAAAAAGAACTATTTTGTCTTCTTCTAGAATATTAGCCTAGTTTTACAAGATAATTTTCTAAAAGAAATTTTCCAGGCTTTATTTTTATGAAAGTTTTTATACATAGAACAATGTCATAAATTATTTCTCCTGGACCAATTTTTCAAATTGGTCATTTTTTCTAAGAGGTTATTTATATTTTCTTATATTTGTTCAGCCTTCTATTTTTGCTTGAAACAATCTTAGTGTCTTATTGAGTCATTAGTTTATATTCATCTAATTCTAATTTTTAGAGTTTCATTTTCCTCAGTTAGTTTTTGTATTTCCTTTTTCCACTTGGTTAATTTTACTTTAGATGAAATGTTTTCCTTTTCCAAATGGTTAATCTTATTTGTTTATGAATTATATTCCTTTTCCAATGGGCCAATTGTACTTTTTGATGTTATATTCCTTTAACAGTTGGCCATTTTTTACTCATAGCAGTTGATTTGTTTTTCCCATTTGGCCAATTCTACTTTTAAAATTACTGAATTCATCAGTCAATTTTTTCATAATTTTCCTGCATATCTCTCATTCCTTTCCTCCAGTGGCAAAATATCTTAATGCTTCTTCTTTAATGACATTTAAATTAATAAAACCATAAAGTTTTCTGTTTTAAACTATTTAATAGTATCTATGACTTTAAGGAGAATTATTTTTTCTTTAGAACATATAACTACAGTATCTACTATAGTAGTTGCCAGGCTCAAATCAAAAGTGATTGCTTCCCAAGTTGAAAGCAGAGTGAATTGTGCTGGAAACAATAGTATTTCCAAAGCTCTTGTGTTCAGGGTCCTGTCCATCCATCAGGGAAGACCTTTTGACTTCTAATTCGCTTGGAATTTGGAATTGGAATTGGAATTGGAATTTAGACTAAATAATTTAATTTTTTAAATGGTACTGGTTTGACTTGCCTAGAATATGCTTTCTCCTCTCCCTTCCTCAGGGTAGTTTGTTACTTCATCTAGGTTGCTTTGTCAATTTTGCATGTGGTAATTTATACACAACTGATGGAGATATTTGACTCCATCTCCAGAAGAATTTCTTTCCCAGTGATTTCTATGAGACCTGAACAGTGCCAGGGCCAGTGATGTAGGAGAGTGTTGACATTTCTAGGGCTCCTATGTCTAGTTGGTCAGCACTCAGTGATGGTTATAAGGAAAATAGACTCTCTGGAGAGAAATCATGCCTTATATCTGTTGATTTAAAATTGTTTAAATAAATTCAAATTAAATTTAAAATAATCAAAAGTGAATTTAAGATTAGAAAAAACAAATATGCATTTTTTTCTCTGTGAATGAACATAGACCCCATAAAATCTATCCATGGACCATTTGTTTTAGAGTTATGATTAAAAAATAAGTGACATCAAGTACAGGAAACTAAACTAACCAGATGTGATAAGTACATACTGAAATTAGCAACCAAAGATGTAAATTAAGTAAATGTGATTGGGGCCAACAATCAGGAAGCAAATATGTGACTATGTCCTTATGTACAGTATAGAAGAGTCATGTATTCAGAGAGGTTAGCAGTTCTCTTCTTTGATCTTTGATTTGCTAATGGGCATGGTGAGTTGGGAAGTGACGGGATCTAGAGAAAAAATATATTTATCTTTTAGTAATCTAAGAGTCAGAAGCAACTGCTTTTGAAAGAAGGAGAAAAATGTTTCCTGCACAGATTCTAAATTAATTGGATATTTTATATTTTGCTATTTTGCCTGAGGTTCCCCAATGCATATACTATCTTATGTGTCACTGAAAGTAATTTCTATGTACTGCCTCTAGATACTGAATGAATTTCATTTAAAATGTAAACACTAAATGCACAATTTTGCTATTACTCAACATGGTATAGTGAGCAGAACAATGCTTTTGTATTTAGAGAACTTGGGTTCATAACCTGGCCTGAAACTTCTTGGTTGTATTATTGAGGAAAATAATTTTCAGGTCTGAATTTCCTCATCTTCAAAATGAATTGTCTTTTCTAACTAGTTGACTACTAAGGTTCCTTTCATTTATAAATCTATGATGCTTTATATTCATGTATTAAAATTTAACATTTCTATTCATCAACCTCGTCACCACTATATTGAAATATGTCATTTTCACTTCCTTTTGTTTTTTGTTAGGTGTTTTTTTTTTCAAGGCAAATAGGGGTTAAGTGGCTTGCCCAAGGTCACACAGCTAGGTACTTTTTAAGTGTCTGAGGCTGGATTTGAACTCAGGAACTCCTGACTCCAGAGCTGGTGCTCTATCCACTGCTCCACCTAGCCACCCTATTTCTTTGTCAAGTAAATGTTTGATAGAGTCTTCCTCAAAAAAATTATTTTATCACTTAATAAATCTCAATAATTTCTTGTCAGTAGTGAATTATGGATCTAAGTTATTATTTGATTTCATATTAAGATCAAGTTTTACCTGATGGCGATTCTTTAAATATACTGATGACTTTAGAATAAAAGAAATATTTCTCAACCGAATAAGGAAAAGATCATGTAATATCTCATGCAGTAATTGTCTTATTTCTAAAGTAACTGTGTTTCAAAATTAGTTTCAATTGCTGGTAATTAGAATTATCAAGGTGAAAGGAATAAAATGGAACATCTTATGTGCTAGGACATAACCTGAGGCACATTTTCTTTCATCATGCTCATCTCTTCTTTTTTTTAAACTTTTTTCCTAAAGATCAAGGTCACTGAGTTCAATAGTTCCTATTTCATTGGACAAATGAGTCAATTTAAATGAATATTACCTCAATAATTTCTGATTATACTTGAAAGCGGAAAAATAGCTTCTGTCATTCTAGGACAAAATAATGAGATGTAAGACAGTATATTAGGTAAATATTTGAAACTTTCCCTCATTTTTTTCTTTAAATAGTAATAGATTAAAATCATTAGAAAGATTGAATACATTGGTAAATAAAAACAATCACAGATTTTTTTTGAAATTTTCTTTCAATGATTAATTTAAATATCATCACTTACACATGACAATCCCTATAACACTACAATAGAATTCTTTTCTATCTCAGAATTTATTTGGATAAGAGTTCTTCCTCTTCAAGTAGGCACATTTGAAGATCAAAGTAACCTCAAGGATGTGTGTGATGTGATTCCCCTGACTCTCTGTAAAGGTTTCAGAAAGAAAGAAAGAGAATCGGACACTTTCAACAGTAACTGAATTCAGTGATTCATATATTGCTTCTTTAGTCAGCTATGATAGTTGAAAATGCTGTAATGGAAGACCTAGAGTTGCTCTATCATTTTACTAATTTTCCAAGTGCTTCCTAGTTACAAAATAAACTGTTTCTTTCCTCTCTTTATTCTCTCCTTGTGTCCCTTTAACTCCCTCTCTCCCTCCTTCTTTTTTGTTTGATTCCTTCCTCTTCATTTACCTCCTTCCTTATTCTATTTTCTTCCTTCTACTTCCTTAATTTTTTCTTTCTTCTTTCCTTCACCCTTTCCTTCTTTTATCCTTCTTTGCTCTCTTCTTTACTTCTTTTCTTCCAAAACTGTAGTTTTACTTAAATATATCACACATTCCTATTCAAATTATTTTAGCCCCAAGAAATAGTCTTCAAGAATGATCATTGTGCTGAGCGAGATAAGCAGAACCAGAAGATAATTGTATACCATAATGGTAACATGGGGTTCATGATCAATCTTAATGAACTTGCTCATTCCATCAGTGATACAATCATGGACAATTTAGGGATATCTGCAATGGAGAATACAATCAGTATCTAGAGAAAGAATTGTAGGGTTCGAATAACCAAAGAATATTACCTTTAATTTTAAACAATGATCTTTGTATGTGATTTTTAATCTTTTATATTTTTTTTTCTTAAGGATATGATTTCTCTTTCAACACCTTCAATTTAGATCAATGTATAGCATGGAAATAATGTAAAGACTATCAGACTGCTTTCTGTGGGGTGGTGGAGGGAGGGAACCAAGATTGGGGAAAAATTGTAAAATTAAAAAAATAAATAAATGATGATCGTTCAATCAAACAATAAGTATCTTCAAGTTTTTACTATAAGCCAGAAATTGTGTTAAATGTTGGGGATACAAATAAAAGCTAAATTAGTTCCTGCAATCGGAGAATTTTCATTCTAATGCAAAAACAAGATATAAATAAATGGGCCCATAAGATCCACATATTATGTCAATCCACTCTGAGGTAAACTAAAAAGATTTACTCAAATATGTTTACATGAACTAAATGATAGAAGAAGAAATGTGTTAGGAACAATATGTTTATGAACAATAAATCATGTTCGTTGTTTTGTTTGTTTTTTCCCCTTCATTAATATTAACTCAACAGTACTATCACATTATTCCTGTACTTTGAAAAATCAACTTGTTCCCCTTTTGTAATTTCCAAAGGGGAGGCTATGGTCTCCTCCTCAAGGTCTATAGGACATATGGATAAGATTCTACTGTCCTCCAGAGAGAGTTTATACTCATCCATACCATTTTCTCCAGTTGTCGACAAGCAATTCATAAATTCTGACTATATGTGTGGCATTATGCTAAATTCCGGTAAAACAAAGAGAAAACAAAAAAATTAGTTTCCAACCACAAGAAACATATTCTAATGAAGAAAGTGGCTCACAATAATGTATCTACAAAAAATAGAAACAGGGTAAATTGGAGGTAATCATAGAGGGAAGAGGGATAGGCATGACAGACAGGAACTCGGAAATAAATTATATATAAGCATCATAATGAAAACAAATATTACCCTATCAGAGAATATATGTAAGTAAAGTAGGAGACTGGAAAGGGAGGAAAGGGGCAGATTATGAGAATTTTAATGGGTTTTTTTTGCTTTTCCAAGTACAAGCCACAGTACTCTTTATCATCATTTTTCCAAGGTTTTGAGTTTAAATTTTTATCCCTCCCCCACCTCCCTGACAAAAAGCAATCTGCTATGGGTTCTATATTTATACCCATGCTAAACAGTACATCAATATTGATCATGCATGAAGAACTTTAAAAGCCAGAGTATTTATATTTGAAACTAGAGTTAATAGGAAGCCCCAGTATTTTGTTGAATGAGTTGGGGGAAGAAGGAGAAGATATTGGTCATACATAACTATAAAAAGTTCACTTCTTCAGTTGAGTGGAAAAGAGAATGGCTAGAGACTTGATGCTGGGAAACCAAACAACATACTATTAATATCACTCTTTCCAAGTCTGAGATTATACTACTGGGTTGACTCTGTGAGTAAAGAAATAAAGGACATACATTAGTGATATTATAAAAGAATAAACAGTAAGACTTGGCACTAGATTATTGATATGCATGACAGAGAAAGGAGTCAAGGAAAACATAGTTTGTGAGTACAGATGCCTGGAAAGATGGTAGAAGGAAGAATACAAGCAATTATTTATTTATCTATATTTTATCTATTTGTTCTTTGCTTATTTGTTTATTTTTCCAACCAAATGAAATGGCAACTTTCAGTCATCATTTTTCTGTAAGATTTTAAGTTTTGCAGTTAACTCCCACCCTCTCTTCCCTTTCCCCCACACCTCCCCGAAAGAAAAACAATCCAATCTAGGCTCTATATGTATAATTGTGTTAAACATAGATCCAGAAACAAACATGTATATAATACATGCTCTATGTCAACCACTATGCCACCTCTTTTATAAATACTTCTCATTTAATTCATATAATAATCCTGACAGCTAAGAGCTATTATCAATTGAGAAAGCTTATAATTAAGTTTAAGTAACTTTCTTACACCAGATCTGATGGATCATTCAACAATAATTGGAATGCTGGGAAGAACAAAGTAATTTAGAGGTAGAGTGGGAAATAGAAATGAATTCATTAGTTTTGCTAAATTTGAAATGACTGCAAGATATCCAATTCAAATTGTCCAAAAGGAATTTGGTATTGTTAGACTTGTGCTTAACAGGATGGTTTAGTGAACACAATGCTAGATCTGGAGGCAGAAAGATTCATGTTTCTGCATTAGAATCAAAGGCTAAGACAACTACTAGGTGTGTGATCCTAGGATAGTCATTTATAACTCTCATTTCCTCAGTTTCTTATCTATAAAATGAACTGGCAAAGCTAATGGAAAATAATCTCACAAAGAGTTGGACATGAGAGAAAAAATGGGTGAACATTAAAAACAACAAATGTGAAAACTGACCAGGAAAATGCTGGACATAAATTTTTGAATCAGACACTTGATATTTCAAGTCATGGGAATTAATGAGAACACTGAGTAAAATAATGTAAAAGGATAAAATGAACACATGCTTAGATCTTTATCTTAAAGATAATGAATGACATGGAAAATCAAAAGAGATTTTAAGATGTGTGCTAATTAAAAGGAGAGAGAGAAATAGCTTAAGTAGCTAATGAGGAGGAAAACTTCCAGGGTAGATCCAAGATGGTGGCCTGAAAACATGCTCCTAGAGCTTTTCCCTACCAAAAATAACTGAAACCTCTATTCTGATATTCAAACTAAGAATTCCACCAAAAAAAGAGAAAATTCAAAGAAATTTTCAACTGTAGACATTGTCGAGAATCTTCAGTGAAGGTTTGTCTCTTTGGGGGGAAATGGGGAAGTAAACCCAAGTAGTCAGAACAGAAGGGAAAGCCAGCAGAAGCCTTTTAGCCACAGTGAAATCCAGGTCCTGTCAACTTAACAATAGAAGTCCCAGAAGCTAGATAGCAAGGCAGCAAGGAAGATCCCAACCCCAAACAAAGTCTGAATCCTGGGAAGACTAGGGCAAAAGACTGGACTGGGTCCATTACAAACCACTTCTAAATCAGAACCTAATCATTAGAAGGAAAGAAACCTCTGCAAAGACAAGGAGAGACAAGCTACAAATCATTGGACCACTAGAAAGTCTAGATCAAAAGAAGGATGTGGAAAACATAATGCAGGAAATTATAAGAGAAACCTATACAAATCTACTAGAACAAGAAGACAATATAACCATTGAGAGAATTCACATAACTCCTCCAGAAAGGGGGCTATTATAGCCAAATTCCAGAACTCTCAAATAAAGGAGAGAACATTACAAGCAACAAAAAGAAAACAATTCAAATACAAAGGAAACACAATCAGACTCACACAGGACCTATCAGTCTCACCATTAAAGGATAGGAATACTGGAATACCACATATAGGAGAGAAAAGGACCTGAGATTACAACCCAGAATGTGCTACCCTGCAAAATACAGCATATATTGTTAGGGAAAAGATGGATATTGAATGAATACAGGAATTCCAGAATTTCCTGACACAAAGACCAGAACTGAAGAGAATCCAATTACCAAATACAGAACTCAAAAGTTACATAAAAAGGAAAAGGAAAAGGAAAAGGAAAAGGAAAAAATAAAACAAATCAAACATTGGTCAAGACCATCAAATTGAATACAACCCTAAAAGGGAACATATAACACTTCAAATTCTTTACAACTTTGCTTCTCTTAGGATAATTAAAGGGTAGGATATAATGGAAGAGAATGGACTTAAAGGATTTGGGTATTGTTGGCTCATGAGGAATATTTTGTGTGCATGAAAGATACTTGAAAAGGAGGAAAGGTAAAAAATGGTTATAATTATAATTTGATGTAATGTGAGTCAATGCTGCTTAACAAAGCAATCAAGCAACCAATGTTTGATGATACCTTGATAACAATATGAGCTTATCATGCAATCAAATAACCAAACTGTGATCCACAATACCTAATTAATAGTACTAGAGTGATAACAGGCACAAAGATTTATACTTTTAAAGGTAAGAATATGAATGCTGAGTAAATTCTATTCAATAAATTTGTCTCAGAAAAGGGAATAATATACATTCCCAATTGGATTTAAAAATCTCACCTAATCTACAGGGATTGGATGACTGGGAAAGGGAAATATGAGCGAAGAAGGGATTGATAAAAGGAAAATCAGTAGTATAAGTTAAAATAAACTAAGTTAAATTTTTAAAAGAATATCCAAATGGGAAAGGTAGCAAAATTTTAGTGTGGAGGAATAAGAGAAAAGAAAAGAGAAAAATATAAATGGAAAAAAGATAGCAGAGAGGAAAATACAAAATTAGTAATCATAACTGTAAATGTGCATGGGATGAATAGTCCCATAAAATGGAAGTAGGTAGTAGGAGAGAATAAAAAGTAAAATCTAAAATGTGTTGTTTATAAGGAACACATTCAAAGTAGAAAGAGATACACATAGGGTAAAAGTAAAAAAGCTTGGAACAAAATATACTATGCCCCAGCTGAAGTAAAAAAAAAAATCAGAGATAGTTATCCTAATCTCAGATAAAGTAAAAGTACAAATGGTTCTCATTAAAAAGGATAGGAAAGAAAATTGTTTCTTAAAAGGTGCCAGTCTGCACCTAGTGGTATAGTATCCAAATTCTTAGAGGAAAAACTGAGTGAATTAAAAGGAGACATAGACAGCAATCTTTAAATATAGGCTGCCTCGAACTTGTACTCTCAGAACTAGATAAATCCAACAAAAAAAAATAAACAAGAAGAAAGCTAAGAAGGTGAATGAAATACTAGAAATCTTAGATATGATAGAGATCTGGAGAAAACTTAATGGGGATAAAAAAGAACATACCTAATTCTAGGCAGCACTTTGAACCTTTATCAAAATTGATGATGTACTAGGGCACAACAACCTTATAATGAAATTCAGAAAAGCAGAAATAATAAATACACAGTACTCAGACCATAATGCAATAAAAATTTCATGTAATAAAGGGTCATGGAAAGATAAACCAAGAACTCTTAAATAGTTGTTTGATGAACCAGCAAATAATAAAAATAATAAGTAATTATATTGAAGAGAATGTAATAATGAGACATCATGCCAAATTTATGGAATGCAGCCAAGGGAGCATTGAGGGTAAACTTAATATTTCTAAATGCCTATATGAATAAAATAGTGAACAAGAAGGTCAATGAATTGGGTATTTAAATTAAAAAACTATAAAAAGAATGAAATAAAGATCACCAAATAAATATCAAATTAGAAATTCTGAAAATCAAGGGAGAAATTAATAAAATTGAAAGCAAGAAAACCATCAATCTTATAAATAAAACTAAGAGTTGGCTTTATGAAAAATCTAATAAAATACACAAACATTTACTTAATCTGATTTAACAAAGAATGAAAATAACCAAATTACCAATATCAAAAATAAAAAGGGTGAACTAACCACCAACAAAGAGGAAACAAAAGAGATAATTCAGAAGTACTTTGCTGAACTCTATGCCAATAAATTTGATAGCAGGAGTGAAATGGATAAAAATTTAGAAAAAAAAGCAAACTTCCCAGATTAACAAAAGAAAAAATTGATTTACTTAAATAACCTCATTTCAGAAAATGAAATTGAAAAGTTCCTAAGAAAAAGTCTCCCACTCCTGATGGATTTACAAGTGAATTCTACCAAACATTTAAGGAACAATTAATTCCTATTCTAAATAAGCTATTTAGAATAAGCTATTAAAAAAAATAGGGGACAGAGTTCTGCTAAACTCCTTTTTTGAGACCAACCTGGAAATAGCTAGAAAAGGAAGAATCAAAACAGACAAAAATATAGACCAATCTCCCTAATACTTATTGATGCAAAACTCTTAAATAAATAAAATTTTAGCATTGAGACTACAGCAAGTTTTTACCAGAATAATACACAATGATCAGATTGGATTGACACCAGGGAGGCAGAGATGGTTCAACATTATGAAAGCACAATATAATTAAACATCTCTAGAGTAAAATTAACTGAAATCATATGATTATCTCAATAGATGCTGAGGAAGTCTGAAAAAATATAACATTCATTCCTATTAAAAACATTAGAAAGTTTAGGAATAAATGAAGTTTTCCTTAAAATAACCAATAGTATCTGTCTAAAACCTCAACAAATATCATATTTAGTGCGATTAAAGTCAGAGCATTTACAATAAATTCAGGGGTGAAACAAGGATGCCCATTATCACTACTATTATTCAATATAGTATTAGAAATGATAGCAGTAGGAATGTAAAGAAAAAGAAATTGAAGGAATCAGAATTGTTAATGAGGAAGCAAAACATTTACTCTTTGCAGAAGATCTGATGTTATACCTAGAGAACCCAAGAAAATCATCTTAGAAAAGTCCTTGAAACAAATAACAAATTCAGCAAAGTAGTAGGATATAAAAAAACCAATGTAAATCATCAGTACTTCCATATATGAACAACAAAATTCCAGAACAAGTGATAGAAATAGAAATTTAAAATAACTGTAGACAACATTAAATACTTGAGAATCTACCTCCTAAGACAAATCCAAAAACTGTATGAACACAACTATAAAGCTCTCCTCGCCTAAATAATGTCAGATCTAAACAATTTGGAAAAATGTAAAATGCTCATGGACAGGTTGAGCTAATATAATAAAAATGACAATCTTCCCAAATTGTTGGGTAGATTATTTATTCAGTGCCATACCAATCAAACTACCCCCCGAGCTAGAAAAAAAATAGTAGCAAAATTCATCTGGAGCAGCAAAAGTTCAAGAATATCAAGAGATTGATGAAAAAAATATAAAGGAAGATGGCTTAGCTCTACCAGATCTAAAACTATAATATAAAGTAGTAGTCATCAAAATTGCCAGGCACTGGTTAAGAAATAGAGTGATAGATAAGTGGATTAGTATTGGTTTTTTAAAAAAGCTGCAGTTAATGACCAATATACTATTTGACATACCCAAAGACATCAGCTTCTGGGAGAAGAATTCATTATTTGAAAAAAAATTATTGAGAAGACTGGAAAATAGTATGGCAAATATTAGACATAGAGTCACATCTCACATCCTATATACCAAAATAAGGTCAAAATGGATACAGGATTTACACAGAAAGAGTGACACCATAGATAAATAGGATCAAGAAATACTCTATCTATCAGATCTATGGAAAAGGGATTAATTCATCAACATATAAGAATTATAAAACATTATAAACTGCAAAATGAATGGTTTTGATTAGATTAAATTTAAAAAAAGTTTTATATCAATAAAAGCAATGCTGCCAAAATTAGAAGGAAAGCAGAAAGCTGGGAAATAATGTTCACAACTAAACGATTTGAGAAAGGTCTCATTTCTAAAATTTACAGAGAATTGTATCAAAATTATAAAGTTACAAGTCATTCTCCAATTGATAAATTATCAAAGGATATGACCATTTTTACAGTGAAGGAATTAAAGCTATATAATCATATGAAAAAGCATTTCAAATCATTATTAATTAGAGAAATGCAAACTAAAACAACAATGAGGTATCATTTCATACTTATCAGATGGACCAAGATGAAAAAAAAAAAAGAAAAATGATCAATACTGGAAAGGTTGTGAGAGCTTTGGGACACTGATGTTTTCCTGGTGGAGTTGTGAATGGATCCAACCTTTCTGGAGAGCAATATGGAACTATACCTAAAGAGCAATAAAACTGCTCCCATAATTTGACCCAACAATGGCAATTCTAGGTCTATATCCAGAAGAAATTATTTAAAAAGGGAAAATCCCTACATTTTCCAAAATATTCATAGTAGTTCATTTTTGTAATGGCAAAGAATTGGAAATTGAGAGGATGCCAATCAATTAGAGAATGGCTAAAGAACTTATGGTACATGAATACTAAGGAATATTATTGTTCTATAGGAAACTTTAGATGGTCAGACTCTAGAGAAACATGGAATAACTTATGAGATCTGATGCTGAGAGAAGGAAGTAGAACCAAGGGAATAATATATACATTAACAACCACATTGTGAGATGGTCAACCTTGATGGTAGCAGCTCCTCTCGGCAGTCCAGATACTTAGCACATAGAGCAGCTATGGATAATGTTACCCTCATCCAGAGGAAGAAATTTAAACAAATTAAAACACACACACACACACACACACACACACACACACACACACACACACATACAAAACAAAAACCAATTCCTTCAGAATCTTATGAACACTTTATATAAATTATTTCTTATAAATCTCTTTCCCTTAAACCTAATTCCTCATTGCAAAAAAAGACTAATATGTAAAATTATGTATGTACAATGCTAACTTGACTGTTTGTTGCTGAAGGGAGGGGAGTGGGAAGGGAGGCTGGAAGGAAATTTCGTACCTCATAAGTATATTTGTAGGGGCAGCTAGGTCATGAAGTGAATAGAGCACAGGCCTTGGAGTCAGAAGGAACTGAATGCAAATCCAGTCTCAGACACTTAACAACTAGCTGTGTGACCTTTGGCAAGTCACTTAACCCCATTTCCTTAAATTAAATAAAAAATAAATCAACAAAATAAATGTATATGTTCATATGGCCAAAATAAATAAAAATAATAAAAATCCTAGTGAGGAGATCTTGTTTAGAAAAAGAGAACATTAATATCCAAGTTTTGCACAGAGAATAAGAATTGAGAAAATGTCATTTGATTTGGCAACTGAGAAATCACTGCCAAATTTGTGGAGATCAGGTTCATTTTATTGATCCAGCCATAATAGAGCTAAAAGACAATGTCAGAAGAGGAAGCAGCATCACCATTTGCAGATGTCTTTTCTAAAACAAAAAAAAAACTTTTAACTATGAAATTGAAAAGATGAATACAATGAAATTTAGTAGGAATATGTAGAGCAAGTGAAGGTTTTGAAATGATAGGAGAGTCTAGCGCATGTCTGTATACTGCAGGGAAACTGGAAGTAGAAATGAAAGTTTAAAGATAAATGAATAAGTAATAATGATAGATGTCCATCTACTGAAAAAAAGACAATATCAACTGAGATCAAGGGTGAATGCTGAGGGTATTGCTTTGGCAAAAAAAAAAAATGGGTCCCCTCTTCTAATGGGACAGAAATGAAGGGAAAAAATAATGGTAGGTAAAATCAGCAATGTGAGATGAGGAAAAAGAAAAAAAAGGAAGGAACTCATAATGAATGAATTGGATATTGTTGCATAAGGTAAGGTCCTCAACTTAATACTATGGGAAAGAGTGCTAAAAGAATCATAAAATGAGATGAATGTTTGTAATACTGACTGTGGTGAGTGAGTTTGTGAATTTATTGGAGTTTATTTGTAGTAAAGTCTCAAGAAAATTTAATATAAATTTGCAGTGGATTCAGTTAAAATAATTTCAGCCCTAGTAAATCATAATGGGAAATGGGGCAAAAACTTAATTTTTTTTTTTGCTTTTTTTAGGTTTTTGCAAGGCAAAAGGTATTAAGTGTCTGAGACTGGATTTGAACCCAGGTACACCTGCCTCCAGGGCCAGTGCTCTATCTACTAGACCACCTAGCCACCCCTTGGGGCAAAAACTTTTAAAAGATTGTTGGAGTCATTTGTCATTTAGATTTGACAAGGTATACTTATTGAATGGATACTGGATTTAAAGAGAGTGTAGTAGGATTGTATTTGACCTGTTTATCTAAGGAATTGATTTATAAAAGGGAGGAGAATGGATCTTATGCAAATGTGATTACTGAATAAAGAAATAAAGGGAGTAGGATTATAGTCCAACCAGGGAAGTTTAAGAATGGGGGAAGGGTAATTAGTCAGAGGGAAAGGTAGAATAATTTAAAAAACATCATCAGAAAAATGAAAATCAGAATTCTTGAACTTGTAAGTTTTGTTTGAAAAGGGTATGTTCATCTCTGTATTACTGAAGTGGAATATAAGAAATGGTCATGGGAAATCAGAAAATTGAGGTACTGGCAAGCTGGAGAGTTTGAGCCAGTACCTATCTATCTATTGATTTATATGGAAATATATTAGTATGAGAGGAGTTGGGGTTGAGATAAAGTCATTAAAAGGAGAGTGTCCTGAGGGTCAGTGGATAATAGCTACTAGTATATTAATTGGATGATAAATGTATTGTAGGGGAACCTTAAAGGAGAAATGGTTATTGAGTGGTGGTTAGTGAGGGAAAATTTGCAAGTGGTGATTGGCACCATGTTTTTCAACTTTTCCCCACTACCTTGGGGAGGTGGCCAAAGAAGTTATCTCATCAAAAGGGAGCCAAGTCTTGGTGAGATCCAGATGGAGGGAGTGGGAAAAGAAAAGACCACATGAAAGCAAATTTGGAGCAGTCTTTCTGGAGCAGATCATAAAAATGACAGGCATATCTGGACTGGGACATTTGAGGAGAATGGGAGATAATTGTGCTGGGTATTGTGAACCCAGAACTAGGGATTCACAATCACTAGAATGAGATTAATTAACTCTTGTGATCTAAGTACAGGAAAATTAAAAGTGGCCATAGTGAAATACATTGAAGATATAAGTGATTATGTAGTTCAAGGATCACTTTATTGTCTAATCTTGTGTAAAATAGGAATTTTGTATCCTGTGAAACCCAAGAACCCTGATTCATAGCATGTAGGAGTTGGGAAAATATAGCTATATGTAGAACTGGACAAAAAGACTGGCACTGGCAATTTAATCTCATTCTTATCAAAGACGGTTTTAGGATCACTACCAAGGTCTTGGGGCAAAGACAGAAGAAAGATTCTAAGTAACTTTGAGTCAATTCTAGGTTCCCTGAGAAGTCTCAGTAAAAAGGCAGAAGTCTTTTAGCTGTGAGTCTGGACCTCTATTGAAATAGGTCTTCTTGGGAATTCCACAGGTGATAAGAGAGGCCACATACAGTTAATTAATTGAATCCAGGACTAAAAGAGGAATCTCTAGAAAAATTGTAGAGAAAAGTTACTCTTGCACAATCACAGAGTCTAATCTCTGAAACCTTAAAATTCAATGATTTGGATTGAATTTTTCATTCATGCTAACAATTTTCTTTTTTTTCAAAGTGCAATAGTTTCTTCCTTTTAGTCACAAGATCAGGAAGTTTTTAGATTCCTTGAACATTCCCTAAATTTCTCATGTAACTGACAGACAAGTCTATATTTTCAGAGGCAGAAATTATGCTTCTCAGCTTAATATTTCTCCATTCCTAGTCTGATCTACTGGGATCTTGAAACCTCAAGGCAATTATAAAGTAACTGTCACTCAGATAAATACAAAACAACTTGGTAGGCAAAATTTGGTAATCCATTCTCTTCCCAGAACCCCTAAACATGACCTACAGGAGCTATTACAGGATCAGTGCTTTATGATTTGGAGCAGTGATTAATGAATAAATCCCATCCAATCCCTACTTATCATTTTTGTTTAGGAGGAAGGGTTGCCACTGGGAGTTTTGGGATCACCAAATTAACATAGATTTTTTTGGGTAACTAAGAAACAAGGGTCACTGAAAGGTGAATGAATTCTCATGCTTTCTGAGATTTTAAAACTGCTCAGGATTTTATCATATAATACAGCAAAGTAAACTTTAAAAATGTTTTCTTCCCAAAGGGTCAACAAGTACTTAAGGACAAGGTGAAACATAAAGGCTGGACATAGTTGCTTGGTAGAGACTGAGACAGAGAGAGGGAGATAAAGAGAGATAGGGATAAGAACAGAGAGAACTGATGGGGCCAGAGAGAAAGGACTGGCCCAGGTTTTATAACCTTGCCCCTTTTCTAAATCCGCCCCCCGCCCCCCCCATGAGCCAGGTTGAAGACTGGAGGTTAGAAATTAGGAGACAGGATACAAATTTTGCATTATACAATAAAACAATAGGAATCAATTAACATCTTAAGAACCAACTTCTTTCCACTCCCTTAACAAGATTCCCAGATTTTAATGGCATTAAAAGATTATAGAATTTGTTTCTTGTTACAATTTTTCTTCATTCATAATTTTGTGCATCATAAGGAATTAGTTAGAGGAATAGTATGGGTTGTAATTTGCTTTGCATATTTCATTGCATTATTTCATTCCAAGTAGTCACCCTTCTCCTGAAAATCTTTATTTCCACCTAAAGCACTACTATTCTTTGCTCCCAGTTTCTCAATTCTTTGTTTTCCTTGATTCCACATTCAATCAATACTATTCTCATAAATTATCACTAAATAGGCTTATTCTTATCCTATCCTAATAAATCCTATTCTCATGTCTTATTTTTCAATTATTTGTTTTTCTTCTTGACATTTCTCATGTGTGCTATTTACCAATTTCTCTTTCTAATACTTGCGCCTTTCTCCCTGAGTTGCTGAAGGCATAGTTTTATTTTCATTAAACAAATCACAGGTGTGCACAATGAAAAATTTTAGACATAGACTTTTTCAGCTTATTTATATTTTTACCAAGGAGTTTCTGTGTATTATGATAATTTTGGGTTATAATTTTAACATGTTAACACCTTCAGATTAGTTTGAAAGAAAAATTGCTTGACATCAAGGAAGACTGAAATTTGCTAGCAATGCTTCAACAACAACAACAAAAGCAACCTTTATATAATTTATAAATAGGATTAAACATGGAATCACAATTTACTTATTTTTAGTTAGTTTGGGTTTTTTTTTGCAAGGCAATGGGGCTAATTGGCTTGCCCAAGGTCACACAGCTATGGCAATTATTAAGTATCTGAGGCTGGATTTGAATTCAGGAACTTGGACTCCAGGGCCAGTCCTCTATCCACTGTGCCACTTAGCTGCCCCAATATACTTATTTTTGATTTTTTTTCTATTATAGCAACACTGAAAATCAATAACTAAAACTCAGAGACCATTTTTCAAATCCATGTGTCAGAAATGGTTAAACCAAGGCTTTTTAAAAGTATATTATATTTGTCAGATATAATGTTTACCTTAATGATTTTGTGATAATAAATAAAACTCTTTGATCATAGTCATAGACAAAAGATTTTTTACTTGTGAGTCTGTGAACTACATATAAAATAGACATATTTAATATATGTATATTTCTAAGTGTGCATAGAACCATATACATATGTGTATATATATATACTTAGAGGAATGGATAGATAAAATGTTTGAGTGAAATTGTTTTCTTTTTCATTCTGATTATTTTATTTTATGCATTTTAAATCACTACTGTGAGAAAAGGTCTAAAGACTTCATCAGAGTTCCAACACAGAGAGTTGCAGAGCAAACCTGGAAAATTATTAAATTATTAAAAATCTTTGCCTTAGATTTTTACTGAGATAAGAAAAATTAATGATGAAAATGATCATCCTTGTGGTAGCAGTCATCATATTGAAGATGGTCATGGTGATGACAATGAAGATGATAATGATGATGATGATAATAATGATGATGATATTCCTTTGCAGTGATAAACTAGAATCAAATTGTGAATCTTGGCTACAAATCACTAAACTTTAGTGCTGCTCTCTGCCTTTTTACTTGTTCCTAAGATCATCACAAACTATATTAGTGTGGTTTGATTATTATATAGGAGGTAGTATGAAAACAAAAAAAATCAATAAAAATCTATTTTTAAAGAAGTTTTCTGTTCTCAGGAAATGAGTTTGTATAGCCTTGCTTAGAACTCTCTTTTCTCAGTTCCCATCTCAATTTTTTAAAAATATATTCATTTTTTTATTTTTGTACAAATGATGTTTTTTTATACATTACTATAATATTCTTGTTTAAGAGTAAACATAATACTCACTTCCCCCAAAAATGTAGTTGCCATTTTTTTTGCAAGGCATTGGGGTTAAGTGGCTTGCCCATGGCCACACAGCTAGTTAATTATTAAGTGTCTGAAGTTGTATTTGAACTCAGGGACTCCTGACTCCAGGGCTGGTGCATTATCCACTACACCACCTAGCCGCCCCCTCCCTACCCAAAATATAGACCCTCATGAGCAATAATGTAAAAGAAAGAGGAAAAAATAAAAATAAAAACAAACTAAAAATTGTGGTTAAATTTGTGTTCCAACACCACTAGCTCTCTCACAGTGGATCACATTCTTAATAATAAGCCTATCACAAAAGCTACTTCCATATTTTTTCCACTGTTACCATTGCTGATCATAACTGCCTCCATTCATATCTCCTTATTACCATATACTATAATTTCTCTCTCCTTTAGCTCTGTCCCTCTTCTTAAATGTGTTGTAGGCTGAGTGGTGCAGCAGACTAATCACTGGTTCTGGGGCCAAGAGGACCAGAGCCCACATACCACCCCTAAGACCCAGCAACCACTGGCCTTGTGGACCCAGACAGGGTGTCCACTTCCAGTCCCTTGCAAGAAGTAAAAAAAAAAATGTGTTATGTCTGACCTCTCTCCCCAATGGTCCACCCACTCCTCCATCACTCACCTCCCTCCCTTCCCCTGTTCCCCTTTCTCTCCTTTTTACTCTAGATGTCTATACCCCATTGAGTATATATGTTGTTCCCTCTCCGAGCCACCCCTGATGAGAGCAAAGTTTCCTTCATTGCCCCTCACCTTCCCCCCTTCCAAATCATTTCAATAGCTCATTGCATTAAAAAAACAAATCTTAATATATGAAATATCTTAGCCTGTTCCACCTCTCCTTTCTCTTACTCTCATTACATTTTGCTTTTAACCGTTAACTCCATTTTTACAATACATTATATCTTCAAATTCAGCTCTCTCCTGTGCTTCATCTATCAAACCTCCATCTACCTGCTCTATTAAATGAAAAGTTTCATATGAGTATTATCTGTATCATTTTTCTATGCAGGAATACATGCAGTTCATCATCATTAAGTCTCTCATATTTTACCCTTCTCCAATCTCTATGCTTCACCTGAGTCCTGTATTTGAAGATCAAACTTTGTGTTCAACTCTGGTTGTTTCTACAGGAGCAATTGAAATTCCCCTGGTTCATTGAAAGTCCATCTTTTCCCCTGGAAGAGGACACTCATTTTTGCTGGGTAATTGATTCTCAGTTGCATTCCAAGCATTTTTGCCTTTCAGAATATTATATTCCAAGCCCTATGAGCTTTTAATGTAGTTGCTACTAAATCCTGTGTGATACTGACTGCAATTCTGTGATATTTGAATTTTGTACTTCTGGCTACTTGTAATATTTTCTCTTTGATTTGTGATTTCTGGAACTTGGCTATAATATTCCTGGGGTTAGGGTTAGGGTTAGGGTTTCTATTTTTGTCTTCTGCTTCTAGGATATCTGGGCAATTTTCCTGCAGGAATTCTTTAAAAAATGATGTCAAGGCTCTTTTCCTGATCATGACTTTCAGGTATCCCAATAATTTTTTTATAGGTTTTTGCAAGGCAAATGGGGTTAAGTGGCTTGGCCAAGGCCACACAGCTAGGCAATTATTAAGTGTCTGAGACTGGATTTGAACCCAGGTACTCCTGATTCCAGGGCCGATGCTTTATCTACTGTACCACCTAGCTTCCCCATATCACAATAATTTTTAAATAATCTTTCCTGAATCTGTTTTACAGATCAGTTGTTTTTTTCAAAGAGATGTTTCACATTTTCTTCTAATTTTTCATTCTTTTGGTGTTGAAGTATTGTTTCTTGACTTCTCATATAGTCAACAGCTTCCTTTAGCTCCATTCTGCATGTGAAGGATTTGTTTCCCTCAGAGAGCTTTCTTATCTACTTTTCCATCTGGCCAATTTTGCTTTAAGAAATTCTTCTCAATAACTTTTTTGAACTCTTTTATCCATTTGACTAATGCTGGTTTTTAACATATTATTTTCTTCAGCATTTTTTGGGACCTCCTTGACTAAGCTGCTGACTTCTTTTTCATGTTTTTCCTGCATCTCTCTCATTTCTTTTCCCACTTTTTCTTCTAGCTCCCTTACTTTATTTTCAAAATCTTTTTGGAGCTCTGCCATAGCCTGAGCCCAATTTCTGTTTTTCTTTGAGTCGTTAGATACAGATGCTTGTACTTTCCTCATGTTCAGATTGAGTATTTTGATCCTTCTTGGGATCATAGACAATGTATTTCTCAGTGGTGTTCCTCATTTTTCTCTATTTACTCATTTTTTATTTTAGTTTTTGCAAGGCAATGGGTTAAGTGGCTTGCCCAAGGCCCCACAGCTAGGTAATTACTAAGTGTCTGAGGTTGGATTTGAACTCAGGTTCTCCTGATTCCAGGGCCTGTGCTCTATCCACTGTGCCACCTAGCCACTGCTCTATTTACTCATTTCCTCAGCCTGTGCCCAGTTTTGGGGGTGCTTCCTGAGCTTTTGAATATTATTGGGAAACCCTCCCATGCAAGTATCTAAGTGTATGAAAATTTGGCTTCCCTCCTGGTCTGTGAATGACCACAAGAACACCCCTTTGCCACAGAGCTGAGGCCATGGGTCCTGTTGTGTTATTGGGGGGGGGGGGGCATAGACTATGATCAGAATCTCAGGGTGGTCAGAGCCCCAGAGTCATGTTCCAATTAAAGAGGCTAGACCTCAGAAATCTTTCTCCCTTCCCCTACATTTGGTAGACTGAGCATGCAAGGCTCAGTTGTCCCAGGGCTCCTGCTTACAGGCTCTGCCTGTTTGCATTTCCTGCATCTGGGCTGCTGCAGACACCACTGCTCACTGAGTGCCCTGAGGGCTGGGCTTCACATGATTGTTCTGGCAGAGTTCCCCTACTGATCTTACAAGTACCCAGTGCTTCCCGAGGAGTAGGTCAGGAAACTTCCACCTCTGCAGTGAACCACAGCTCCCAGGCACCCTGTGGCTGCATACTGGACATTGAAGTTGCTTCACTATGGCAGGACATCCCTTTATCCCCATGGAGCAGAACCTTTCCACTGTTCAACAGGTTACCTTGGTCTGGAGAATTGCCTCACTGGATCCCTTTGTGAGTTTTGACCCTGAAAAATTTAGTTAGTATCATAATTTTATGATTTTTGAAATATTGTGGAGAAAACACCTAGGAAAGGCTCTTCTGTCATCATCTTGGTTCCGCGCCCTGCCCCCCAGCTCATTCTTATATTCTTAAACTATCTGACCCAATCTGAAGAGCTCACAAATACTTTTTTTAATCCCATTAAAATCTAGAGAATTTGCTCTTCATTTTTGTTTCTCACTTTTCTTCTTCTGGTTGAAATGTCATACCAAATAAGTGAAGGGAAAGTGTAGACAGAATGTTGAGGATTTCTGAAATAATACTTCAGTTTGGACTCCTGGCCAAAATGGCATAGAGAAGACAGGCACTGCTCTAAGTGCTCCAGATCCCCCCCTCAAAAATAACATGAAAGAAACCACTTAACAGAAATTTGATTGACAAAAACCAGAAAGGGATGCTAGGAGAGGAACACCTACCAACAAGATCTGTCTCTGGGAACTGTGGATGAATCAGAAGTGGAGACCAGAGTGCCACTGCAGGCACAGCAGCTGGACTGGCCTTAGCTGCAGAGACTTTGGTGAGTGGCAAGTTAGAGGACCAACTTTAACCACAGAATCTTTGACTAGAGGGAGAGAAGATCTTTTAACCCCCCCCCCCCCCCACTATAGAAGGGAAAGTTCCAACAGAGAGAGTTGCAGAGCACACCTGGATAACTACCAGCTAGGCAAGGGACCTGAGTTACATACTTTTTGCAGAGAATTGTTCCCAAAATGAATGGTAAAGGCCCTGCCTCCCCCTCAGGCTTATGTATGGGCAAATGAAAGGAAGATTAACTCCCTACCCTAGAGACCTTTCCATTTTTAAAGGTCAATTCAGACCCTGCTGCTGAAGGCCTCAAACATTCCAGAGAAAGCAATCAGCACTTCCTACTGACTGGCTCTTGGAATTATTAAGACAAAATGACCAAAGACTCAAGGATTTTCAAAAGCAAACCTCTTGGAGCCAGCCTCTCCCACAACACAAGACCCAAGGAAAATGATGAAAGGCCATTCATAAGGGGGAACAATGGAGAATACTTAGAAGAAATCGATTCTAACAAAGAAAGATCTAGGACTTCTGAGGAGAATACGAATTGGTCTCCAGCCCAGAAATACTTCCTTGAAGAAATCAGTAAGGAATTTAAAAATCAAATGAAAACATTGGAAAAAAAACTCAAGAGAAAATTAACATGCTACAAAAAGAAAACAAATCTTTGGAAAATCCTATTGGACAAATACAGAATGAGAATAATTATCTCAGATCCTATATTGGGAAAATGCAAAAAGAAAATAGTTCTTTCAAATATTCAATTGGGCAAATGCAAAAACAAAATAATTCTCTCAAAACAACATGTGGACAAATGGAAAACTCCTTCAAAAACAGAACTGACCAATTGAAAAAGAAGTTGCAGAAGGTGAATGAAGAAAATTTTTCTATAAAAAACAAAAGACTGGAATTTGTGGAAACTAATGACATCAGGAGACCACAAGATTTTGTTAAGCAAAAGCAAAAGATGGGAAAATAAAGAAGTAAACATAAATACCTCTTCAGCAAAACCACTGACTTGAGATTAGATCGAGAAGGGACAATCTGGGAATTATACGTCTTCCTGAAAACATTGAAGAGATAAAAAGCCTGGACTTAATATTATAGGATTTAGTGATGGAAAATTGCCCTGATATTATGGAACCAGAGGACAAAATAGTTATTCAAAGAATACGCCTATCTCCTCCTGAAAGGGATCTTAAAATGAAAATACCAAGAAATGTTGTGGCCAAATTCCAGAATTATCAGAGAAAAGAAAAAAATCCTGCAAGTCACCATAAAGAAACAATTTAAATAAAATGGAGCCAAAGTAGGGATTACGTAGTCCCTGGCTGCATCAACATTAAGGGATTGAAGGGCCAGAATGAGATATTATGAAGACCAAGAGAGCCAGGAATGCAGCTAAGAATCTACTACCCAGCAATGCTGAGCCTTCTTTTCCAGGGGATAAGATGGACTTTTAATAAAATGGGAGATTTCCAACATTTCCTTATGAAAAGACCAGAGCTAAATAGAAAATTTGGACATCAACCTGGAGGTTCCAATAGAAATGAAAAAGTAAAAAAAATGGGGGGGGGGGTAAAGAATAAAAAAAAAAAAAAACTTCTGTCCAAAAAGATGAAATTGGCTGTATCCCCACCTGGGAGAAAGATTCTTATAATTCTTGAGCACTGTAACCCTATTAGAGAGAATATACATAATCAGCAGTGATGGTCAGTTGTGACTTATTCCTAAAACTTTTATCCAGTAAGATGAAACTGGCTATATCCCTCCCCCAGAGAAAGACTCTAATAACACTAAAGAACTGTAACTCTATTAGAGAGAATATATTGAGCCAGAAGTGATGTAAACTCGTGTCTTTTCTGTTACTCAGATAGAATGATTTAAAAACAATACCACCTTAAAAAGTGGGACAGTAAGCAGACAGGAGGATGGAGAAGATTGAATGGGTTAAATCTTATTAACTTAAGAGATGCAAATGACCTATTGTAACAGACAGGAAGAAGGGAGGAGGTCAGAACCAACTGTACCTTCATTTCATGAGACTTGGCTTAAAGTTAACTTACACACACTTAGTTAAATTAAGAAACTTATCTTACCTGTCAAGTATTAAAAGGGGTAAAGGGGAGGCAGGACAGGAGGGGAGAAAAGGGAACTAACAGAAGGAAGGGCAGGAAGAAGTGGAAAAGGGAAAGGAGAAAGAAAGGGGATGGCAGTTGATATAGGACAGCAAAAACACTGAAGGAGGCAGTATTCAGAAATAAAATACTGGGGAATATGGATAAAGGAAAAAAAAGGGAAAAATATAAACAAAGAGAAGATAGTGTGGTGTGCAATAAAGACTTATTAATTATAACTTTGAATGTGAATGGGATGAACTCTCCCTTAAAACATAAGCAAATAGCAGATATGATTAAAAACCGGAATGCTACAATATGCTGTTCACAAGAAACTCATTTGAAGCAAAGAGAGACATATAAAATAAAGATAAAAGGTTGGAACAAAATATATTTTGCTTCAGTTGAAGTAAAAAAAGCAAGGGAAGCAATTTATATATAAGAAAAAGCAGCTTCAAAAATAGATAGGATTAAAAGAGATATGGAAGGAAGCTATATCCTCCTAAAAGGTATCATAAACAATAAAGTAATATCAATACTAAATATGTATGAACCCAATGGTATAGTATCCAGTTTCATAGGGGAGAAGTTGAAAGGGTTCAGGAAAACCTAAGCAGCAAAACTCTACTAGTGGGAGACCTCAACCTCCCACTCTCAGATTTAGAGAAATCTAATCAGAAAATAAACAAGAAGAAAAGTAAGGAGGTAAATAGATTATTAGAAAACCAAAATATGATAGAATTATGGAGGAAATTGAATGGGGATAAAAAATAAAATGATTTTTTTTCTGCACTACATGGCACTTACACAAAAATAGACCATGTCCTAGGACATAAAAACCTAAAGATCACTTGCAGAAAGGAAGAAATAGTGAATACATCTTTCTGAAATCATAATGGAATAAAAATATATACAATATTGTACTAGGGAGATATAGACTCAAAATTACTTGTTAACTACATAGCCTCATTTTTTAAAAAATAAGTGGATCAAACAACAAATTATAAAAAGAATTAATTATTTCCATCCTAGATAATGAAATTAATGAAACAACAATGTAAAACCCATGGGATACATTCAAGGCAGCTGTCAAGGGACATATTATATCTATAAACATTTCATGAATAAATTAGAGAAAGCGGGAATCAATGAACTAAATATGCAACTGAAAATCAGAGAAAACAAATTAAAAAAACTCAGTTCAATATCAAATTAAAAATTCTAAAAATTAAAGGAGAAATTAATAAAATTAAAAGCAAGAAAACTATTAAAATAATAAATAAAACCAAGAGTTGGTTTTATTAAAAAAAACAATAAAAGCGACAAAATTGTTTAATTAATTGCATTTAAAAAAAGAATGAAGAAAAACAAATTGCTAGTATCATAAATAAAAAGGTGAACTTACTATCAATGAGCAGGAAATTAAACTAATAATTTAGAATTATTTTAGCCAATTCTATGCCAATAAATTTGACAATCTAGGTGAAATGGATCAATCTTTTAAAAAATATGAGTTGTTCAGATTAAATGAAGAATAAAATTAAAAACCTAAGTAACCCTATCTCAGAAAAATAAATTCAACAACCCATTATTGCACTCCCTAAGAAAAAATCTCCAGGGCCAGATGGATTCACCAGTGAATTCTATCAAGCATTTAAGGAATATTTAGTTCCAATTCTATATAAACTCTTTGAAAAAATAGGTGAAGATGGAACTCTACCTAACTCTTTCTATGACACCAATATGGTGCTGATACCTAAACCAGGAAGAGTTAAAACAGAGAAAGAATATTATGGACCTATCTCCCTGATTAATTTAGAAGCAAAAAATCTTAAATCAAATATTAGCAAAATGATTACAACACACTATCACTAGGATAATGAATGCATTATGACTAAGTAGGATTTATTCCAGGAAGGGAATATATTATTCCATATTAGGAATATTATTGGAAAACTGTTAGTATAATTAATTATATTAATAACAAAACCACCTAAAACATGATTTTATCAATAGCTACTGCAAAAGCCTTTGACAAAATACAACACCCATTCCTGCTAAAAACACTAGAGTGTATGGGAATGAATGGATTTTGCAAAATTGATAATTAAAATAAACAGCATCTAGATGAAAGCATCAACAAGCATTATGTGCAATGGCGATAGGCTAGAGGTATTTCCAATAAGATCAGGGGTGAAATAAGGATGCTCATTCAATACTATTCAATATCATATTAGAAATGTTAGCTTCAGCTGTAAGAGAAGAAAAAAATTGAAGGAATTATTGGGAAGAAAGAGACAAAACTCTCAATCTTTGCAGGTGACATGATGGTATACCTAGAGAATTCCAAAAAATCATCTAAAAATTGCTAAAAATAATTATCAGCTTTGCAAAGTTGTAGGATTTAGAATTAAACCCTCATAGATCCTCAGCATCTCTATTTATGAGTAGCAAGATACAGAAGGAAGAGCTAGAAAGAGAATTCCCATTCAAACTAACCTCAGACAATATAAAATACCTGGGAGTCTATCTGCCAAGGCAAAAGCAAAAGCATTTCTGAATACAATTACAAACACTTCTCACACAAATAAAATAAAATAACTGGGCAGATATCAACTGCTCAGGATAGGTCGAGATAATATAATAAAAAATGACAATTCTACCAAAACTAAGCTTCTTGTTTAGTGACCTACCAATCAATATTCCCAAAAATTACTTTAGTGAGTTTGAAAAAAATTGTAAGTAAATCATATGGAGAAAGAAAATGCCAATAATTTCCAGGGATTTAATGAAAAAAAAATTGTAAAAGAAGGTGGCTTAGCCCTACCAGATGGCATATATTAAATGAAAGTTGAGAGATTGATAAACTGCATAACAAAAATATTGATAATAATAAGGGCTCCAATTTATCCATTGGGAAGTCAAAATATATTGGGAACAATTATTTAGGAATTGAAACAGCAAGTCTTGCCTCATTGATATTTGTGTTTGGCATTATCTCTGTTGATGTATTTAGAGATGACATATTTACATGCTATTATGAGGAACTCAAAATGTAATTATTGATAATCATAAGCAAAAATATTTCCAAAAATGTAGCTAAAGCATGCTTCTTAACCATAAGAATTACCTATGTATTAATGCCATAATTCTAGCTATGAATGCAAAATTTCATGCTTTTTTCTCATTTTGGAAGCTTCCTGGTATTTTGATTTACTAACCATACATTTCTTTGCTGCTATTAGAGAAAGTACTTTTGAATATATTGCTTCAGTTATTGCAATATGTGCTTTCTATTCTCTTATAGACTGTTGGATATTCTCAAGAAACTTAAAAACTCCAAAATCATCTTCATCATTACCAGAATCAGTATCGTCAACATAACAAGCAGCAGCAGCATTGTTAGGGTTTTCTGGACTTTATTTTTATTCAGTATATTCTGGACAAGAGGTTTGAATAATCATTTCCCACAAATGGTGAAATGATCTTGTCTTTAGTTATTTTTCCCCTCAAATAAAACATGTCATGGTTACACCTGACCTTGAAATGTATTTACTTTTCTAGTGAGCAAGGTTTACACTTAAAATCTTTAAACATATTTCTTAGTCATTCGTTTTAAATGTCGCAGTGAGGGGGCAGCTAGGTGACATAGTGGATAAAGCACTGGACTTGGAGTCAGGAGTACCTGGGTTCAAATCTGGTCTCAGACACTTAATAATTATCTAGCTGTGTGGCCTTGGGCAAGCCACTTAACCCTGTTTGCCTTGCAAAAAAACAAAACAAAACAAAACAAAACAAAATGTCTCTTTAAGGACATTGTGAAGGGGAATTCCAAGGTATTATCACCAATACCCAACTCAGGTTATTGGGTCAGTGTTACCTGAACTATTTTGGATTACAGTGGAATACATTCAGAAGTGACTATAACATTGATAGGATTACCTTGTGAATTGATAATGTGATGGTGACCATACTAAGGGACTTAATAAATAGACACCAGTTTTATACTTTCTATGTGCTAAGGACAGCAGGACAGCTATGTAAAAAAGAAATATGTATGTCCTTGGTGAGAACTTTAAGATATCACAAAACATACTGAAGATCATTTTATGAATAAAAATGTATGAACTTGGGCTAAATGACTAATAGTAAATATGGTCAAAATAGAGAGTCACTAGAGATGATTGCTATGGGACAAAAGGCAAAGGTAAAGTTATCTTTTACTTTTGAAAATATGTTTTTCAATGAAATAATACAAATAACTTTAAATCTTATTCAATATGTCTGAGACTACCCTGGCTTTACATGTCACAACCAAAGAGGCAAGCAATTAATTGGCTTTAAATATCTGTTATTTCTGAATATTTAAGAAACCAATGATATCAATAATATCTAAATCTAAGTAATTAAAATAGATAATCTTTGTAATTGATGCAGATATATTATTTAGAGGGAAAAATTTTTAGTTCTTTATCAAACTGACTTAAGTACTGAGGTACACAGAATACTTCTAATTGTTGGACAAGCATAAACATTTCCTTATTATTCCTACAAATCTGTCATCTTTGTAAATGATAACCTTATTTCTCATCATACAGTTCTCATTCAAGGTCATATTGTTTATCATTTTCCAAAAGAGACTCCTGTAGTAAGGAGGTTATAAAACCTAGCTCAGTGGTGCAGTAGTTATAACACTGTTCCTACAGTCAGGTAGAACTGAGTTCAAATCTGAACTCAGACACTATGAAACTCACAAATCATTTAACCTCAATTTACTCAGTAGAAATGGAGATAATCATAACACCTACTTCATGTGATTGGAAGTTCCCATAGTTTACTATATGTAAAAGCACTCAGCACAGTGTCTAACATATTGTCTCATTTCCCTTTTTCTTCCAGTTGAAGAGAGGAATTGACTTAAAGATGCTCTTGTATCAGGCAGCATACGAACTATATATTTCAATTTCTAGTGATTCATTTTCTTGTTTTTTTCTCAAGAACCAGAATAGTTCTTGTTTTCTTGCACTATGCTTGGTTTTTCATTGATTATTAGACCTTCATCTTTTACTTCTGCTGAGTTCTTTGTCATTAAATTCACTAATCCATCTTTATCTCTTGCTGTTATTTACAT
>NC_133659.1:91963952-92044607 GCF_037893015.1 Macrotis lagotis
CCCAAAAGCTGCTATTGCCTAGTATGTCTGGGTCCCCCATCTCTGCTAGTTACCTTGGTTGCTACTGTGACCCACATGTGATCTTTACACCATGGGCAACAGTACAAGAAGCATTCCTTCTTTCTACTGAGTCAAGATCAAATTTTGCCCTTCTGTCTGGGCAGCTCAACTGCCCAAATTAGATCCTGAGTTATTCTGTCCTATGCTTGGGTTGGAGTGTTGCTATGGACTCAAGCACTATTGAGCTGCCATAGTGGAATCTTGACCCCTCTCTGTTGTGGCAGAACAGAAATGACAGACCCAGCAGCAGAGGAGACAAGCAAGCAAGCATAGACTCATGTCCAAAGGCAGAATACAACAGAACTGATATTAGATCAATAATTCCACGTGGTATCTGACATGTGGCTTGACTGGTCATTGGGATTAGCAGTTACAGAAACCAAGTTTACTGTATACCATTGCTTATTATAGTGTGAATCTTATTGATTCCTTCACACTATTGCCAGTAAAGCATTCCATGATCATTGCACAACTCCTGTTCTTCCTAGCCTTCACAAAGTTTTTGTAAAAACAAAATTAATGCAACCAATAATAGAAATAAAATGGAAAACTTGAGAAAATTTTAAAGCAAATTCTTCTTCCAAAACCTAATTTTTCAAATATATCATACTGGAACCAGAATCTGTGATGTGTAGTGGTGTTCATGACTGGGGAGGCACAAACATTATCAGAGTCAGGATTTGCATTGAATGAGTCTAAGAGTGATATGTGCATGCTCCCTTTAGTCAGGAGATATAGCGACTGCCTCAAAGAGTGTTTAATTTTGGTTGTTAAAATCTAGATCAACAAAACTAAATTTGTTATACACATACATGAAGTGCGTCACCTAGACTATGAAAAATGAGCATAAATAATAAAAGATAACATACAAAGAAACAGCAATAGGAACACACACATGTTGTACAAATTCAACCCAGTTTGTGAGGGATTGCACAATGTGAGGTGAGGCATAGCTCACAGCTGCCTCACTTCATTTCTTTTCTTGTACTTGAAGCTAAAAATACACAAATTCAGCTATTTCTGTCTATGAACATGACTGGAATAATATAGAAATTACATGCATAATATATCAATGAGCTAATATTAATATTTACTTTATTTTATCAATTTTTAAGTTTTCATGTTGTCAGGGGATGTTTTGTCTCCTTAACCTCCCCTGATCAAGCAGTTCTGAGTAAGATTTATAAAAATGTGACAATTATTCAGTTGAAAAATAGTCGAAAGATATAAACAGATAGTTTTCAGAAGAAGAAATCAAATCTATCAATAGCCATGTAAGAAAATATTCTAAATCAATCTTTATTGGATAACTGCAATTTAAAACACTTCTGAGGGGGGCGTGGCTAGTTGGTGCCATGGATAGAGCACCTACACTGGAATCAGGAGTACCTGAGTTCAAATCCAGCCACAGACAGTTAATAATTACCTAGCTGTGTAACCTTGGGCAAGCCAATTAACCCCATGGACTTGCAAAAATATCCAAAACACCTCTGAGTTACCACCACACACCTATTAGATTTGCTAATAAGGTAGAAGAGAAAAAAATGAAAAATACTAGAAAGGATGTGGAGAATTTGATACACTAATACATCATTGGTGGATTTGTAAACTAGTCCAACCATTTTGGAGAACAATATAGAACTACAGTCAAAGGATTATAATGGTACATACCCTTTGACCCATCACCATCTCCTCTAATTGATCAAGGAAAAGGACAAGGGTTTCATTTTTATTGTAATTTTATAGCTCTTTTAGTGACAATTCCCCAAATATTGGGAAATAACTGAACATGTTGTGATGTATGATTGTTATGGAATACTATAGTATGGAAGAAATGATAAAGAGGATGTTTACAGAGAATCCTGGAAAGATTTAATTTGAGCTTTTAAGTGAAATGAGCAGAACCATAAGAACTTTGTACACAGTTAACACTAATTTTATAACAAAGATTGTTGTCCTTCATGCTCATAGAGGACCAAAATGACATCATTATATCAGAGTCAAGGCACCAGTGTATATGACTGCCCCTGATTAGGCCAAGACAATCTTGGAAGTATTTATAAGATATTTATGCACAAATGGTCCATATAAACATTTGCACATCTAGCTTTTCTATTTGCCCTAAGTTATTGCAACTGTAATAATAATTAATAGTAAAAGATTACTGCTTTCATGAGAGCAAGAATTCAAGGCAATTCTAAATGTTCTATGTTGAAAAATTCTACACTGCTCCTGAGAGAATTGATGAACTCTCAGTAGAGATTGAAGAAAATCTTTTTTAAAACTATTTTGTTTGTTTCTTTTTCAGTATGGTTAATATAAAAAAGGTTTTCAGTGATTTTACAGGTAAATTAATATTGTATTGCTTGCCTTCTTAAAATGCTAGAAAGTGAGAAAAACCTTGGAACTATTTTTAAAGTTATTTTTATAGCAATTTGAAGATATTTAATGAAATGAAAACATTAAAAATAAATGTTAAATGATGATAATGGTTATGAACAACATAAGTGACTTGAATATCTGCATAAAATAAAACAGAAAGTCTTAATTTTTCAGATGTAGTCACCATCAATGTGCAATAAGTTGGGGGCACAGAGTAAAATAGAGTACTAGGTGAATCTGAAATAAGCATTTCAGATGTGAAATATAATTTCATAATTGATAATATTAATAATTGATAATGATGGTAATGAGAGCATTCTACATTAGTTTCCTGTATAAAGGCATAATAAATAATAATTGCTAACATTTATATATTGCTTATTATATGCCAGGTATTATTCTAAAATTTGTGTAATTTATATCTCATTTGAATCTTACCATAAAACTTGGAAGTAGGAGCTTTTATTATCCTCATTTTAAAAGGTGAGGAATCAGATAATAAGAAGGTAAGTAAGTTGTGCAGGATCAAACAATTCAGTAAGTGTCTGACACCAGTTTAAGTTAGAGTTCTTTTAAACCTATGTTCAGTGGGTTGCATGAATGCCTAGTATAAAATTTAGCATATTAAAAAATTCATAAAAATGACTTAATAAGGATCATTATGAGGAGAATAAAGGTGTTTTGGAACTATAAATATTTATTTTTACTTTGAACCTTTGTCATAATTTTAGGCAACATATGAATTGAACAATTATAAATACCCTATTTAAAATTCTTGTAACTTTAGCCTAAGCAGCCTAATCATAAGTGAATCTGTCCTTTATGATTTTACTTCATTCTTATTCTTGTTTTGAATTATAAAATTTCCATATAGTAAAACTCTTCCTTTCTGCATACCTTTTTGTCTTCTTTAAAGTATCTGGGTCAAGACCTGTTTCATTAGATGCAAAATATAAAATAAATTATAGCATCATAGAGATACAGAGAAAGATGATGCCATAGATTTATACACTGATGTTTGAATGATTTGGGGAAAATTACATACATATATACATGTATACACACACATGCACACACACATACACACTATATATATACATACAAATATATATGTATATATATATATATATATATATATATATATTTTACATTGGAAATAGGAATGGGAATTCAGAACTTCTAATCTTAATCAAATGAAACCAGATTAAAATATTCTTCCATCATTTATTAGTTCTCTATTAAATGAGTACTGAATTTCATGCTATTCACATTACATTGCCCTCTCTTGCTATAGTTTCAATTCTTTAAATTAAAAATTTGATATTACTTCAAGAAATATGCAAGAGTTGTAATTTTCAAAGATCACATTTCTAGACTTTAGGGAACATTACAGATACTGTTGGTATGAGGTAGCAAAGTATTCCAAGGTTCATCTTGGGTGGCTGTTTGGTTTTCTTTCATTTTCAAGGTTGATTGTTTGGTTTTCCTTCTCTCTCTCAAAAAAGACCAAAATAGCAATTCTATGTTAGTGAAGTTACATTGGGTCCCACCTATGGTTAATCAGGCCAATATTCACTTGCAATGTTCTATCATAGGAAGGATACAAAAAGTTCATGTGAATATTTGGGATGAACTCCCTAAATTTTCACATTTGTACTTCTTTTGAGTTATTTCCATTCTGATTTTCTCATAGAAAACAGTACCATCTATGATAAGGACATGTCATGTTGGTTAGTATGGTACCAATGTCACCTAAGTCCCAACATCAATTTCAAAGTTCAATTTCTTAAAGATTTTATTTTGAGTTTTATAATTTTTTCCCCTAGTCATGCTTACCTACCCCCACCCCCTACAGAGGGCAGTCTGTTAGTTTTTACATTGTTTCCCTGGTACACATTAATCTAAGTTAAAGGTGATGAGAGAGAAATCATATCCTTAAGGAAGAAGAATAAAGTATAAGAGGCAGCAAAATTATATAAGATCATGTTTTCCCTCTAAATTAAAGGAAATAGTCTTTGGTCATTGTTTACACTCCACAATTCTACCTCTGGATACACAAGGTATTCTCCATCTCAGACAGCCCCAAATTGTCCCTAATTGTTGCACTGATGGAATGAGATCATTACCGCAACCGCCATCAGGGTGTACAATGTTTACCTGATTCTGCTCATGTCACTCAGGATCATTTCATGCAAATCTTCCATGCTTCCCTAAATTCCTATATCTCCTGGTTTCTATTTGAACAATAGTGTGCCATGAAATACATATACCATAGTTTGTTAAGCCATTCCCACTAGCAGAGTTTTGCAGTCTATGTCTTCCTGTAGCTCTTTCAACTTTTCCTCTAAAATTTTGGATGCTATACCATTGGGTGTGTACACATTTAGTATTGAAATTATTTTCTATTTCACCTTTTAGGATGATTTAGAGTCCTTCCTAATTTCTTTTAATACTATTTTTGCAGCTGCTTTGTCTGAGATAAGGATTGCAAACCCTGCTTTTTTCACTTCAGCTGAAGCAAAATGTATTTTGCACCAACCTTTTACTTTTACTCTTTATGTATCTCTATGCTTCAAATGAATTTCTTGTAAGCAGCATATTGTAGGATTCTGGTTTTTAAATCACTCTCCTATTTGTTTCTGTTTTAAGTAAGAGTTTATCTCATTCACATTCAAAGTTATAATTACTAACTCTTTATTGCCCTCCATGCTATCTTCTCTGATTGCATTTTTTCCCTTTTTTCCCCTTTATCCACATTCCCCAGTATTTTGTTTCTTAATACTGTCAACTTCAATGTGTTTTCACTCCTATATCAAACCCCTCCCCTTTCTTTCCCCTTTTCCCTTTCCTTCTATTAGTTCCCCCCTTTCTCTGCCCCCATCACACCCCTCCCCTTTTACCCTTTTAATACATGAAAAGTTAGATAAGTTTTTTAACTTAACTGAATGTGTGTAAGACAACTTTAAGCCAGTTCTGATGAGATGAAGATTCAGGTGCTTCTCACCCACTCCCTTCTTCCCCTCTATTATAATAGGTCTTTTGTACCTCTTGATGTAATGAGATTTACTCCATGCAATGTCCTCCATCCTCCCATCTACTTACTGTCACACTTTTAAAGGAGGTATTGTTTTTAAATCATTCTATCTGAGTCACAGAAAAGTTATTAGTGTCCTACACTTCTGGCTAAGTATATTTTCTCTCATAGAGTTACAGTACTTGACAGTTATTAGAGTCTTTCTCTAAGGTAGGGATTTACCATGTTTCATCTTATTGGATAGCAATTTCTCTTTACCTTTGTTTTGACTTTTTCATGTGTCTCTTGAGCTTCCTGTTTAATGTCCAAATTTTTCTATTTAGCTCTGGTCTTTTCATCAGGAAATGTTGCAAGTTTCCCAGTTCATTAAATGCCCATCTTTTCTTGTTCTTCAGAATATCTCATTCTAGTCCCTTCAATCCCTTAATGTTGATGCCTCCAGGTCCTGTATAATCCTTACTGTGGTTGTCTGGTATTTAAATTGTTTCTTTCTGGCTGTTTGCAGGATTTTCTCTTTTATCTGAGAGTTCTGGAATTTGGCCACAACATTTCTTGGTGTTTTAATTTTAGGACCTCTTTCCAGAGGGGATTTATGTATTCTTCCAAAAACTATTTTGCCCTCTGGTTCCATGATATCAGGGCAGTTTTCCATCACTAAATCTTGTAATATGAATTCCAGGTTTTTTTTCCCTTCAATGTTTTCAGGAAGTCCTAAAATTCTCTGTCCCTTCTAAATTGGTACTTGAAGTCAGTTGCTTTGTTGATGAGGTATTTTCCACTTGTATCTATTTTTTAATCATTTGGTTTTGTTTAACAAAATCTTGTTGTCTCATGAAGTCATTAGTTTCTAAAGATTCCATTCTTTTTTTAGAGAAGGATTTTTTTCATTTACCTTTTGCAACTCCTTTTCCAATTGGTTAATTCTATTTTTGTCAGAGTTTTCCATTTGCCCAAATGATCATTTGAAAGAATTATTTTCTTTTAGCATTTGCCCAATTGAGGATTTGAGATAATTATTTTCTTTTTGTATTTGTCCAATTGTATTTTTCAATGTTTTGTTTTCTTGTTGCAATGTGTTAATTTTCTCTTGAGTTTCTTTTTCCCCACTTTTCCAAATGATTTTAAACCCCTTCCTGATTTCTTCAAGGGAGACTTTCTGGGCTGAAAGCAATTCATATTCTCTTCAGAATTGCTAGATCTCTGATCCCCCTTTTCACTGGTACTTCTTCATTCTATTCGGGGAGGCTGTCTCTCAGAAGTTTGCTTTTGAAGATGCTACAGACTTTGTTCATTTGGCTTAGTAATTCCAAGGTGTGGCCAGTATGGAGTGCTGATTGCTTTCTCTGGAGTAATTGAAGCCTTCTTCCAATTCTGGAGGGAGGGAACAGGGGCAGCAGGGTCTGAGTTGACCTTGAACAATAGATTGGAAGCTAATTTCCCTTGCAGCTAAGTGGGCTCCTTAGTCCATACCTATACTTGAGAGGATGGGGGGGCAGAGTGGCTACCTTTCATTCCTGGAAGAATGCTCCAAAAATATAAAGTTCAGGTCCCACAACTTGGTGGAAGATTTCCATGTTGCAGACATCCCCTTATGCTGGCCAAAGACTCAGAGGCTAAGGTTGGTTCTTGACCAGCCTCTCATCAAGGTCTCTGAGGTTAACGGCAGTCCTTTGGCTTGCCATCCCCTCTCATTGCTGTCCCTGCCCTAATCTTCTTGTTTCCTCCCTCAGTTCACCCATGGGGTAAATGCCCTGTAATTCAACTGACTTGGAACCCCTTCATTACCATCAACCTTATGCTGAAATGGGTTGCCTGGGTGAGGTTGCTTTGCTTGCTGCATCACCTTGGAGCAATAAGTGAGTGTTAGGCAAATTAGGTAGACCACAAAAATGGAAAGCAAACCTGAAAATGACTTGGAAGACCTCATGACAGAGGCAGAAGCTTTCCCTGAACATGCCCTATGGTCTGAAGTATCACCTAAGTCCACAATAAAGCACGATCAGTCAAATGAATTTTAAATGCATTTATTTTTAAAGTGAGGTTATTGTCAAGACTTGATAGGGTTTTGTACTTTTTCAATAGTTCATCTATTTTATTTTACTTTATCATTCATCCACATGCATACATATGTATTTTTTAATTTACAAAATTTCTTAATACCCTTCTTTCTAACCCCCCATTCCCCTCAACAGCTAACAGTCAGGTTAATATTGTACAAACATATTGTTAATCAACATATTTACAGATTAGTCATTTTTGGTATGAGGAATTAGGATAAATGAAAATAAATACATAACAAATAATTTTTATAAAATGTTAATCAGATTGGGAAGGCTTTTGTGTTTGTGCTCATGTATGTGTGTGTATGTGTGTGTGTGCATGCACACGCTTTGGTGTTTTTCTTCCTTAGGATGGGGATGATGTTGTCCATAGCCAGGCTAATACAGTTGTTCTACCTCAATAGAGTGCTGTGAGGAGCTGCTAACATCAAAGTTGTTCATCTTAATAGTGTTGTTGATGTGAATATTGTTCTCTTGGTTCAACTCCCTTTGCTCAGCATCAGATGCCGTAAGTTATTCCATGCTTCTCTAGAGTCCAACAATTTATATTTTCTTATAGAACAATAGTATTTCATAGTATTCTTGTACCATAACTTTTTTCACCATTCCCCAATTGATGGGTATCTGCTCATTTTCCATTTTTTGGCACTTCAAAAAGAGCTGCTTTGTAAATTACTTATTCAGTGCCATACCAATCAAACAATCAATTAACTACTTTACAGAGCTATAAAAAATAGTAACAAAATTCAACTAGACCAACAAAAGGGCAAGAATAGAAAGGGAACTGGTGAAAAAATGTAAAAGAAGGTGGCCTACCTCTACCATATCTAAAATTATACTATGAAATGGCAGTCATAAAAACTGCCTGGTACTGGTTAAGAAATAGTGTAATGGATCAGTGAATTAGACTAGCTTCAAAAGAAACTACAGTAAATGTCTACAACAACCTACTGTTTGACAAACCCAAAGACATCAGTCTCTGGGGTAAGAACTAACTATTTGACAAAAATTGTTGGGAAAACTGGAAAACAGTATGGAAAATGCTAAGCATGGATAAACATCTCACACACTATGCAAAAATAAAGTCAAAATAGGTACAGGATTTAGACAAAAAGAGCCATACCATATATAAATTAATAGACCAAAAATAAATTATCTATCTTATCTATGGAAAAGGGATCAATGTATGACCAAATAAGAATTAGAGTACATTATAAACTATAAAGTGAATGATTTTGACTCTATTAAATTAAGAAGTTTTTTCACTAATAAAATCAATGTTGGCAAAATTAGAAGAAAAACAGCAAGTTGGTAAGCAGTCTTCACAGCCAGTAGTTCTGATAAAGGTCTCATTTCTATAATATATGGAGAATTGCATCAAATTTATAAGATCACAAGTCATTCCCCAATTGATAATTGATCAAAGGATATCAACAGATAGTTTTCAAGTGAAGAAATTAAAACTATATATAAGCATATGAAAAAATGCTCCAAATAACACAATGAGGTATCATCTCACATCTCTTAGATTATCCCAGATGAGAAAAAGGGAATACAACCAGTGCTGTGTTGTTGGAAGATTGGGATTTTGATACATTGCTGGTGGAGTTGTGAACAGATCCAAAATTTCTGGAGAGCAATATGGAACTATGCCCAAAAAACATTAAAACTGTTCATAACCTTTGATCCAGCAATTTCAATTCTAGATCTATATCCAGAAGAAATTCTAAAAAATGGGAAAAGTCCTACATGTTCTAAAATATTAATAGCAGCTCTTTTTGTAATGACAAAAATTTAGAAATTGAGGGGATGCCCATCAATTAGGGAATGTTTAAACAATACTATGGAATACTGTTGCTCTAGAAGAAACCATAAAGGGTCAGACTCTAGAAAAGAATGGAATGACTTACAGGATCTGATGCTGAACAAAAGGAATAGAATGAAGAGAACAATTTACTCATCAAGAACAGCCTTGATGGAAGTAGCAACTCTCTGCAGTACAGAGAACTGGGTAAACTGCATTTGACTGGTTATGGACTATATTATCCCCAGTCAGAAGAAGACAACATCACCAAATAAAACACACAGAAAAAAATAACAATGCTTCTGAATCTGATGAACACTTTATAAAATTTTATCTCTTTTCCCTAATCCTAATTCCTCTTACCAATAATTACTAATTTGTAAACATGCTTAACAAAATATGGATGTAAAAAGCTAACCTGACTGATCCCTGCTGATGGGAGGGGGGTGAGAAAGGAGAGTAGAGGGAAATTTTGTAATTTGGAAATAAACATGCACAGATGGATGAAAATAAATAAATAAAATTTAAGAAAAGAACTGCTATGAATATTTTGGAAGACTTTTCACTTTCTTAATAATTTCTTCTGTATATAGACCTAGAATTGGAATTGCTGTCAAAGAGTATGAACAGTTCTAATGCTTTTGAAGCATAGAGCCGCATTATTCTCCACAAAGGTTGAATCCATTCACAACTCCACCAGCAATGTATCTGTGACACAATCCTCCTACAACCTCTCCAACATTGATTACTTCCACTTTTTCTCATCTTGTCAGTCTATTAGATATGAGATGATACCCCATTGTTGTTTTAATTGATATTTCTGTTATCAATAATGATTTGGAGCATTTTTTCACATGCTTACACACACACACACACACACACACACACACACATATACATATATATAAAACTTTAATTTCTTCATTTAATTTCTTCATACCCTTCATACCCTTTGACCATTTATCAATTGGGGAATGACTAGTGGCCTTATAAATTTGATGCAATTCTCCATATATTTTAGAAATGAGACCTTTATCAGAATTCCTGGTTCTAAAGATTATTTCCCAGCTTTCTGCTTTTCTTCTAATTTTGTCAGCATTGATTTCATTAGTGCAAAATATTTTTAATTTATTATATTCAAAATCATTTGTTTTGCACTTAATAATGTTTTTGGTTATAAATCTATCCCTTTCCATAGATCAGACCATGAGAGTATTTTTTGATCTATTAATTTATTTATGGTATCATCTTTATGTCTAAAACATGTACCCATTTTTACCTTATTTTGGTATAGGGTGTGAGATGTGGTTCTATGCCTAGTTTTTGCCACATGTTCCAGTTTTCCTAACAATTTTTGTCAAAGAATGAGTTCTTATCCCTGAGGCTGATGTCCTTGGGTTTGTCAAATAGTGGATTGCTTTTGTCATTTATGGCAAATTCTTTTGAACCTATACTAATACACTGATTCATTATTGTATTTCTTAACAATTACCAGGCAGTTGTGATGACTGCTGCTTTGTAATAGATAGTTTTTTATGTCTGGCAGAGCTAGACCACCTTCCTTTACATATTTTTCTATCAGTCCCCTTGATATTTTTGCCCTTTTATTGCTCCAGGTGAATTTTGGTATTTTTTTTTCTAGCTCAGTAAAGTAGTTATTAGGTAGTATGACTGGTATAGCACTGAGTAAGCAATTTCATAAGGGTAGAATTGTCATTTTTATTATATTAGCTTGACTTAACTATGTCCATTTGTCATTTTTCCAATTATTTATATTTGACTTTATTTGCATGAAAAGCGTTTTATAATTGTGTTCTTACAGTTTCTCAATTTGTCTTGGGAGGTAAATTCTCAAGTTGTTAATGTTGTCTCTAGTTATTTTAAATTGAATTACTCTTTCTTTAATTTGTTCTTGGGCTTTGTTGTCCATATATAGAAATGCTGATGATTTATGTGGTTTTACTATATATCCTCCTGCTTTGTAGAATTTGTTAATTGTTTCAAGGAGTCTTTTGGAGGTTTTTCTCAGGTTTTCTAAGTAAAGCATCATATCATTGACAGAGTGAAAGCTTTGCTTCCTCATTGCCAGTTCTGATTTCTCTGATTTCTTTTTCATGGCTTCCTGCTATAGTTAACATGTCTAAAATTGTATTGACTAGGAATGGTAATAATGAGCATTTTTGTTTCATCCTGATCGTATTGGAAAGACTCTGTTTACTCCTGTTACACATAATATTTGTTGATATTTTAGTTAGATATTACTTATTATTTTAAGGAAAGCTCCATCTATTCATAAATTTTCTATTGATTTTAATACAAATGAATGTTGCACTTTTACCAAAGGCTTTTACAGCATCTTTTGGGCAAATCATATGGTTTCTGTTGGTTTTGCCATTGATGTGTTTAATAATGTATTTTCCTAATGTTGAACCATCCCTGCCTACATGGTATAAATGGTATAAATCTTACTTGATCAGGGTATATTATCCTAGTAATAACTTGCTATAGTCTCATTGCTCAAATTTTATTTATGATTTTGTATCATTATAAATCAAGGATATTGATTTATAATTTTTTTTTATGTATTGGTTCTTCTTGGTTTAGGTATCAGCACAATTTTGGTGTCATAAAAAGAATTTGACAGAACTCCTCTTATTTTTAAAAATATTTGATGTAGGAAATGAATTAATTGTTCCTTAAGTGCTTGCAGAATGCATTTGTAAATCCATCTGGCCCTGGAGACTTTTTCTTAGGGAATTTATTTATACTTTCTCCAATTTCTTTTTCTGAAATGGGGTTATTTAAGTATTTCATTTCCTCTTCTGTAAATCTGGGCAATGTGTATTTTTGTAAATATTCATCTGTTTTACTCAGGTTATCAAATTCATTGGCTTAAATTTCAGCAAATTAGCTCTGAATTATTGCTTTAATTTCCTCCTCATTGAAGGTTAATTCACTTTTTTGATTTTGATTCTGATAATTTGGTTATTTTCTTTCCTTTTTATCCTAATATTTCTTTCCTTTTTCATCATAATATTTGTCTGTTTTATTGTCTTTTTCATAATACCATCTCAATTTTATTTATATCAACAGTTTTCTTGCTTACAATTTTGTTAATCTCTCCCTTGATTTTTCAGAATTTCTAGTTTGATATGTACTTGGAGAACTTTAATTTGTTATTTGTCTAGCTTTTTAAATTGCATGTCCAAGTCCTTAATCTCCTCTTTCTCTGTTTTATTCACATAGATATTTAGAGATATAAAGCTTACCCTCAATACTGCCTTGACTGCATTATATAAATTTTAGTAAGATGTCATTTTTTATCCTTTTCTTAGCTATAATCATTGATTATTTCTATTATTTAATGTGTGATCCACTCATTATTTCAGATTAAAGTATTTAGTTGCAATTAGTTTTTTGCTTATCTTTCCATGACCCATTATTTATTGTAATTTTTATTGCATCATGGTCTGAGAAATGTGTATATATTATTTCTGCCTTTCAGCATTTGATTATAAGGTTTTGATGCCCTACTACGTGCTCAGTTTTAGTACAGGTGTCATGTACTGCCACGAAAAAGGTGTATTCTTCTTTGTTTTTGGTGGGGGGGGGGGTGCAAAGCAGTGGGGTTAAATGACTTGTCCAAGTTCACTAAGCTAGGTATTTATTAAGTGTCTGAGGTCAGATTTATAGTCAGGTCCTCCTGACTCCAGGTCCGGTATTCTATCCCTGAGCCACTTGGCTATCCCCAAAAAGGTGTAATCTTTACTATTCCCATTAAATTTTCTCCAGAGGTTTATCATAACTAAATTTCTAAGATTTCATTCATCTTTTTAAATTCCTATTTTTTATTTTGTGGTTAGATTTGTCTACTTCTGAGAGAGAGAGAGAGAGAGAGAGAGAGAGAGTTTGAGGTCCCCTGTTATTAAAGTTTTGCTCTCTATGTCTCCCTATAATTCACTCAGCTTTTCTTCTAGGTACATACATGCTTAGTAATGATATAACTTCATTACAAATAGTTTTTAATATGATGATGATGTTTCCTTCCTTATTCCTTTTAATAAGATAGATTTTTTGCATTTACTTTATCTGAGATCAGCATTATACCCCTGATGGGTTTTTTCCCCTTAGCTGAGGTATATAAAAATTTGCCACATCCTTTTACCTTTACCCTGTTTGTATCTCTCTTCTTCAAATGTATTTCATGTAAACAACATATTGTAGGATTCTGTTTTTTAATCCATTATGCTATAACACCCCTACTTTTCTTTAGGATTTTTTAATCTCAAAGATAGTGAAGTCAAGGAGGCTGGAGAGTGGGAAGGCCAGCTGGAGGCTTTTTGTCACAGTGCAATCCAGGTCCTGACAGCTTGACAAGAGCAGACAGCATTGGAGAGATAAAACCCAACTAGGTGCAAATCCTTTGTGTCCAGTATCTTCACTTATATCCTGATTATCCTAATTATCCCAAAGAAGTAAAGTTCTCAGGACTTTGGAGAGTTAAATCTTCCCCTTTAGGGTTGTGTATAATTTTATGGTCATGACCAACATTTGTTTTGTTTTGTTTTACCTTACCCCTTTTCATTTATCTTTAAACAACTCTTGATTCATGTAGTTGGTGATAGAATTCTCTTTTTATTTCTGGTCTTTGTATCAGGAAATTCTAAAATTCCTCTGTCTTGTTGAACATCCATCTTTTCCCCTGGCAGTATATGCTGAGTTTTGCAGGGTTTTAATCCCAGGTCCTTTGCCCTCTGATATATGGTATTCCATGTGTTCTGGTTTCAATGTTGACGCTGATAAGACGTGTGTGAGTCTGGGTTTCCTTTATATTTGAATTGTTTTCTCTTTTGCTACTTGCATTATTCTCCTTTTTCTGGAATTTGGTTATAACGGCCCTTGTAGTTTTTATACTGAGGTTTTTTTTCTTTTCTGTAGGGCATCTGTGTATGCTTTCAATAGCTATATTCTCTTCTTGTTCCAGCAAATTTGGACAGTATTCCCTAATAATTTTTACATAATATTTTCAAGGTTCTTTTTTTTGATCTAGGCTTTAGAGTTGTCTTATGGTTTGGTGATTGTATCTCCTGGATATATTTTATAGGTGATTTGTTTCCCTAAAATGTATTTTAGATTTTCTTCAATTTTTTCTTCAATTTTTTCAGATTTTTCATTTTGTTTGTAGTCTCATAGAATCATTGGTTTCTTCTTCTTCAATTCTAATTTTCAGAGTTTTATTTTCTTCAATTATCTTTTGTGTTTCCTTTGCAAAGTTGTTGAAGTCTCTAGTTTATCATAATTTTCTTGCATGACTCTCATTTCTTTTTGCCATTTTCCTTCTTCCTCTATTCTTTGGTTTTTAAATTCTTTGGTAAGCTCTTCAATTAGTTTTTGGTTTTGAGTCTGATTCATAGACTGCTTTGAGACTTTCCCATGAGTGATTTTCCAATGATTTCTCCTTTTAACATGCCATTGTTAACATCTTGGTTTGTAAAGTAGTTTTCTATATTGGGCACTATTTAAGCTTATTTGCTCATTTATGTTGTTTTAGCTCTAGTCATAGTGTATAGATCATATAGATCCAAATTTTTGTTGTTGTTGGAACTGGGATCTGATCCCTGGATTTTCATTAGCCAAGATGTTTCCAATGAAGATCTTGACTTTGCTGAGTTTTGTTTCCTCCTTTATGTCCAGGTTCTGATTTAGCAGTGGTTTTTTTCCCAAATTAGTAACCCATCACTTACCCAGGTGTTTCCATAGTTCAGGCATTTGGGGGGTTTGGGATCCTCCTTGCTGGCTTGCTATGTAGCAACTGGGAACTCTGCTATTTTCACGCTCCTGGGACCTGGATTGCACTGTGATTAAAAACCTCCAGCTTGCATTCCTCTCTTCTGCCTCCTTGAAGTTATTTCACTTTTTACACAAAAGAGACAGACTTTCACTGAAGATCTACCATGATGTGTACCCCTGAAAACTTCTTTGAAACTTTTATTTTTCCTGGTGGGATCTGTAGCTTGAATGTCAGAAGAGAGACTTCCTTCAGCTTTGCTAGGGAAAAGCTCCAGGATCCTGTTAGCTTCAGGTTTGCCATCTTGGCTCCACCCTAAAGGTTTCTGAAAGATCTTTGCTACCAGATTTCTTAAGACTTTCTGTGGTAGCTGCAACATTGAATCATAGTTATTATTTGCTCACCAGTGCTTCTCTTCTTCCTGATAAGAATTGTTGTCTTTATCCATCCTTCCATTTGCACTGTTTTTTTTTCTTAGAATGGTTGAGCATAATTAGTGCCTTTTCTATGTTTTGATAGTGTATTTAGGGAAGGAAATTCATACTAAGACATAATCATGAAGTATAAATACATATAATCCAACAGACCTAGGATTCAGTCTGTAGTCATTACTTATGTTAACTGCATCTGCTATGTGACACAAACAAGAAGGGAATAGAATTGAGAATAGAATCTCTCAGTATTTCTATTGTTCAATGATATTTCATGTATCTTTTAACATATGCACTATTTATTTTTTCTATTTTTTATTAAGCTTTGATTTCTAAAAAATAGTAAATACTTTTAACTTTTAAGGATTTTATTTAATTTTCTGAGGTTATGTGATAAAGAAATACTGTGACTTCTTACCAATAATATCTAATCTGGTATTATTTTTCATATAAGAATAACATAATGCAGTTTTTCATATCTATGAAACTGAGAAATTTTTGTGATCTTAATGTCAAACTTTCTTAAACATGAATTTTAATATGCAGTCAAAAATTATGCTTATGTCATTCCATATTCAAATCAAATGTAATTTCAATTTGATAAGTACAAAAAAGTTGCTCATTTAAATGTAATTTACTTTTGACATATTCAATATATACCTCATTGAATTCTGATAGATGGTTTAGAAATAGATACATAACAAAAATAAGATAGATGCAATCTTTATTTAAATGAAAGGTAAAAGTTCATACATAGGAGACAATGGAGGAAACTCATATGGAGAGTGAATTAGTTTTGAACAATTGAGCTTAATAGGATATAGCTAAATGAATTCTACAACAATAAACTCCATGAACAGAAGAAATGCAATCAAAATTTCTGCATTGACAACTCCTTATCTGGAGTGCACTCATATAATCACAGAATTATTAGGATTTATAGGGAACTGTGTCCATTTAATCCCAAATATACTAAAAGCAAACAAACAATAATAAATTGAACAGTATACTAATAAAGTGATACCCCCATATGTACTGGAATATCTTTTTATTAATGCACTTCTCACTGAATCTTTTCTTCCTAATTCACAGGTTCTAATCGGTAAAAGTAATACATATATTTGTCAATCTAAGCCCCAAGGAAAGAAATAAATGATTAATTATTTCAAAAAACAGTATGTGTATACTATAAAATTGAACATTAAGATTTGCTAAAAAGGAATAAATTAATAATAGTGGTGAGAGTGTAGAGAGTATATATTTTTTTAGTTAAGGTCAATGGTAGTATTCACATAAGTAGATTTTTCTTTTGACTGTAGATTACCTGGATTATGAGATGAAATAGGTGAGAGTTTCAAGACATTAATCACCCATCAGGCACTGATGTAAGGTATATTATTGATAGTAGATTTGAGTTTTCCAAAGATGTGACTATGTTCCCTCTCTATCAAATAGAAACCATCCATTTTTTTCTTAATTCAAATAAAACAAAAGTGATCTACATGATTTCCAGGCTAATAAAAAGTAATGAATTCCAGGCAGATTTGCTGAAAAGTAATTCATTCTTTACAGACAAAAGTTTTTAATTTTGCTTCAATTATTATTGAGAACCTAACGAAAAAGATAATCAAAATAATATGCAAAATCATAATAAATAATTAGTTTTCAGAATATTGTTATAATTTATTGTTCTATGATAAACATTTTCAAAATTAACTTTTGAATATTTAATACTTGTAAGTAACACCAACAAGTGTAAAATAATCATATTTCTAACACTATTTCATTGTCTCATTGGAGACTTATAATATGATCACTAGAGATTTAGTCATTATAGCTAAATATGGTCCAGAACACCAAAGCAAAACTATGATTTTATGGGTATAAATTTCAAAATATGAAGCAGAAATCTTGATTCAACTGTTTGAATGGAAATTATTAGAGATCCATTCATTTCCATCTGTCTTTGTCTCACCAAATTGATTGAACAGCACACTATCAGCTGTTTAAAAAATCTTTATTTCCTAGGATGTAGAGGATTTGACAGTAGCATAATAAAAGTTTTTCATACTTCATATTCTATGACAATAAGTTCTTATCAATTACTAACTCATGAAATTCCCCAATAAGTTACAATTCAGTCCTTCTCCAAACCTAATATTAATTGTTCCATGCAAAATCTTTTATATGAAACACATAAAAGTATAATTAAAAATTTATTTCATATGTATGCATATAACTATCTAAATGCCAAAAACACTTTATTCCATCCGTTCCATCTGACTTTCAAACAGAACATACTTATGACTCCAAAGGTATATTGCAATGCTTTAAAAGGACTTCAAGGCAAGATGGCAGAAAAAAGACAAGTATAGTTCTAAAATCTCCTGATCTTTTCCCATATATGATATGAAACAAACGTCTTAACAGAAATTTGATCGACAAAACCTGTGAAGAAAAACGAGGAGAAAGAACATCTACCTCAGAATTTTCTTCCACAGTAGTGGGTGAGTCCTGGCAGAGAGGACAGAATCTGCAGGGAACATGGGTTTTGGGAGAGCCTGGGAGCCCAGGTCAGCCACAGATCAGTCGGATTAGCAGCAGGCTTAGAGCCCGGGAGAGTGAGAGCCCAAGAACTGGACCTGCTGGATCAGTCATGGGGCTAGAGCCTGGGGGCATGGGTCAACTAGGGTGCTGAGTCATTGGTGTTGGAGTTGACCCTCAGGAGCTTGCTCACAGGGCTGGGGGAAGAGTTCACATGCAGGAGAGTTGTGGACATTATCTCTGGGCTCTTCTGGTCTGGAGAAACTCCGAGTCCATGCCTCCATATTAGCTGAAGCCCCTTCACAGAGCAAACACAGTTACAGACCTTCTGCCCCAGGCTAAGGCCATGTAGCAGAACCATCTCAGCTGATAATAGGGAGAGTGAGTATCTCACCCCAGGGTATAGCCCACCACTGATTGAGGACAAAAGTATTTAACAGCTTCAATCACTCCCTCCAGGACAAGGGAGAGGGCCTCAATCAAGGTCACAGACACTCCAGAGAAAGCAACCAGCGTCCCCTTCTGTCCATCTAGTGAAATTATACTCAGTGCCCAAAGCCACTAGCACCCCTACTGGCCAGCTGGAGATATTACACTCAGCGAGTAATGCATCTAGGTATCCCAACAACAAAGTTCTGCGAACCAGTCCTCCCAAACTCAAGGTCTTAGTAAAATGAAGACAGTCCAGTAGAAAGGAGGATCCATAGAAAAATTCTTGGAAGGAAAAGACCCTAACTCAGAGAGACCTATAACCTCTGAGCAGAATGTGATCTGGTCTCCAGCAAAGAAAGACTTCCTTGTAGAAATAAGGAAGGAGATTAAAAATAATTTGGAAAAATTGGGAAAAGAAAACCAAGAGAAGATTAACACCACGCAGCAAGAAAACATATCATTCGAAAATACAATTGTACAAATACAAAATGAGAATAATTCTTTCAGATCCTAAATTGGTCAAATGAAAAGTTCTTTTAAAAATAGAATTGACCAACTAGAAAAGGAGTTACAAAAGGTAAATAAGAAAACTTTTCACTAAAAAAAATGGAGTCTGCTGACACTAATGACTTCTTGAGACAGCAAGGGCCTTTTAAACAAAATCAAAAAATAGAAAAAATAGAAGAAAATGTAAAATACCTCATCAGCAGAACCGTTGACCTCAAGAATAGATTGAGGAGGGACAAACTGAGAATTATTGATCTTCCTGAAAACAATAAAGAAATAAAAAAGACTTGACTTCCAGCCAAGATGGAGGAGAGAAGACAGGCACACTTCTAAAGTCTCCTGAAGATAAGGAAGTAAATAGATTGTTAATCAAGGGAGAAATTAATAAAAGCTAAAGCAAAAAAAACTATTGAATTAATAAATAAAACCAAAAGTTGGTATTATGAAAAAACCAATAAAATTGATCAACCTCTGGTCAATTTAATTGAAAAAAAGAAAGAAGAAAACCAAATTCATAAATGAAAAAGGTGAACTCACCACCAATGAGGAGGAAATTAATGTAATAATTCAAAATTATTTTGCCCAACGCTGTGCCAATAAATTTGATAATCAAAGTGAAATGGATGAGTATTAACAAAAATATAAGTTGCCCAAGTTAAATGAAGAAGAGTTTAAATACCTAAACAACCCTATCTCAGAAAAAGAAATTCAAGAAGCCATTATTGATCTCCCTAAAAAAATAATCTCCAGGGCCTGATGGATTCACAAGTGAATTCTACCAAACATTTAAGGAACAGTTGATTCCAATCCTATATAAACCCTTTGCAAGAATAGGGAAAGATGGAACTCTGCCTAACTTTTTCTATGAAACCAATATGGTACTGTTACCTAAACAAGGAAGAGTAAAAACAGAGAAAGAAAATTATAGACCTATGTCCATGATGAATATAGATTTAAAAATCTTAAATAAAATCTTAGCAAAAAGGTTACAATAAATTATTGCTAGGATAATACATGATGATCAATTAGGATTTATTCCAGGAATGCAGGGTTAGTTCAATAGTAGGAAAACTGTTAGTATACTCAATTATATCAACAACAAACTTATCAGAAATCATATGATCATATCAATAGATACTGAAAAAGCTGTTGACAAAATACAGTATCAATTCCTATTAAAAACAGTAGAGAGTAGGAATAAATGGACTGTGCCTTAAAATAATTAGCAGTATCTATTTGAAACCATCAACAAGGATTATATTCAATGGGGAGAGGGGAGAGGCATTTCTATTAAGATCAGGGGTGAAACAAGGGTGCCCCTTATCACTACTACTATTCAATATTGTATTATAAATGTTAGAATCAGCAATTAGAGAAGAAAAAGAAATTGAAGGGATTAGAATTGGGAAGGAAGAGACAAAACTCTCACTCTTTGCAGATGACATGATGGTCTACCTAGAGAATCCCAAGAAATCATCCAAAAAACTCCTGGAAACAATTAGCAATTTTAGCAAAGTTGGAGCTTATAAAATAAACCCTCATAAATCCTCAACTTTTCTATATATGTCTAGCAAGAAAAAGCAGAAAGAGGTAGAAAAAGAAATCCCATTCAAAGTAACCTCAGACAATATAAAATATTTGGGAGTCTATTTGCCAAGACAGACTCAGAATCTTGGAAAACAATTATAAAACACTTCTCACACAAATTAAATCAGATTAAACTAACTGGGCAAATATCAACTGCTCATGGATAGGTAGAGCTAATATAATAAAAATGACAATTCTACCAAAACTGAACTATCTGTTTAGTGCTCTACCAATCAAAATTCCAAAAAATTGCTTTAACAAATGAGAAAAAAAATGTAAGTAAATTCATATGTAGAAATAAAAAGTCAAGAATTGCCAGTGTCTTAATGAAAAAAAAGTGCAAAAGAAGGTGGTTTAGACCTACCTGATCTAAAATTATATTATAAAGTATCAGTCATCAAAACTATTTGGTATTGGCTAAGAAATAGAGTGGTGGACCAGTGGAAGAGACTAGGTGTAAAAGCAGGAGATGATTATAGTAATCTGCTGTTTGATAAACCCAAAGAGTCCAGCCATTTGGATAAAAACATCCTCTTTGATAAAAACTGCTGGGATAATTGGAAGTTAGTATGGAAGAAACTTAGATTAGACCAACACCTCACAACCTTTACCAAGATAAGATCAAAATGGTTATAGGAAATAGACATAAAAAAACAATACTATAAGCAAATTAGAAGATCAAGGACTAGTCTACCTGTCAGATCTGTGGAAAGGGGAGCAGTTTATGACTAAGGAAGAGTTGGAGAATATCAACAAAAACCAATTAGATGATTTTGATTACATTAAATTAAAAAGCTTTTGCACAGATAAAACCAATGTAACCAAGTTCAAAAGAAATGTAGTAAATTGGGAAACAATCTTTACAACTAATGATTCTGACAAAGGACTCATTTCTAAAATATACAGAGAACTGAGTCATATTTTTAAAACAAAAAGCCATTCCCCAACTGACAAATGGTCAAAGGATATGCAAAGGCAATTTACAGATGAGGAGATCGAAATAATCCATAACCATATGAAAAAATGCTCTAAATCATTAATTATCAGAGAAATGCAAAATAAGCTTCTCTGAGGTACCACCTCATACCTCTCAGATTGGCCAATATGACCAGGAAGGATAATAATCATTGTTGGAATGATTGTGGGAAATCTGGGACACTATTACACTGTTGGTGGAACTGTGAACTCATCCAACCCTTCTGGAGAGCTATTTGGAACTATGCCCAAAGGGCAACAAAAATGTGCATACCCTTTCACCCAGCAATACCACTACTGGGTCTATACCCTGAAGAGATGAGGAAAAAGGGTAAAAACATTACTTATACAAAAATATTTATAGCTGCCCTGTTTGTGGTGGAAAAGAACTGGAAATCAAGTAAATGTCCTTCAATTGGGGAATGGCTTAGAAAACTGTGTTTTATGTATGTCATGGAACACTATTGTCTATTAGAAACCAGGAGGGCTAGGAATTCAGGGAAGCCTGGAGGGATCTACATGAATTGATGCTGAGTGAGATGAGCAGAACCAGAAAAACACTGTACACCCTAACAGCAACATGGGAGTGATATTCAACCTTGAAGGACTTCCTCATTCCATCAGGGAACAATTTTGGACTGTCTGCAAAGGAGAGTGCCATCTGTATCCAGATAAGCAGCTGTGGAATTTGAACAAAGTGCAAAGTCTATTCCCTTCAATTTAGAAAAAAAACAGATATCTTATTGTCTGATCTTATTACCTCTTAGACTTCTCTTCTCTTCTTTAAGCATATTTCTCTCTCATCACACCCAATTTGGATCAAGGTGCAACATGGAAGCAAAGTAAATACTGACAGAGTCCTTTCCATGGGGGGTTGGGGGGAGGGAAGCAAGATTGGGGAGAAAGTTGTAAAACTCAAATAATATCTTTAATAAAAATAAATTTAAAAAAAAAGCCTTGACTTAATATTACAGGACTTAGTGATGAAAAATTGCACCGATATAATGGAAGCAAAGGGCAAAACAATAATTGAAAGAATACTTTGATCTCCTTGGAAAAGTGATTCTAAATTGAAAACACCAAGGAGTGTTGTGGTCAAATTTGAGAACTTACAGATAAAAGAGAAAATCTTACAAGAAGCAAGAAAGAAGTAATTTAAATACCAAGGAGCCACAGTAAGAATTATGCAGGACCTGGTGGCATCAATATTAAGGGATCAATGGGCCTGAAGCGAGATATTTCGAAGAGTAAGGGAGCTTGGAATGTTGCCAAGAATCCAGTATCCAGCAAAGCTGAGTCTTCTTTTTCAGAGGAAATGGAAGAATTCCAAAAATTCCTGATGAAATGATTAGAGCTGAATAGAAAATTTGGACATCAAACAGGAGGTTCAAGAGATACCTGAAAAGGTTAAAAAAGGGGGGTTAAAGAAAAAAAAACTGCTATTCAATGAGATGAAACTGATTAAATCCCATTATGGGAAAAAGATTCTCATAACTCTTAAGAGTTGTAACTCTAACAGAGAGAATATACTTAGCCAGATGTGACTGACAATTGTGACTTATCCATGGGACTGCTATCAAATGGGATGAAAATGGCTATAACCCTCCTTGGGAGAAAGACTCTAAAATCTCACAAGAATTGTAACTCAATTAAAGAGAATATACTTAGAAGTGATGGATACTCAGGATTTGCTATTACTCAGAATGATTTAAAAATACTTCTTCATTAAAAGGGAGGACAGGAAGGAGACAAGAGGATGAAGGGGATTGAATGGGGGTAAATCTCATTAAAATCTCATACAAAAGACCTATGAAAATAGAGGGGAAGAAGGGAGGGGATGAGAACCACCTGAATCTTCCACTCATCAAACTTGACTTAAAGTTCACTTACATACATACTTAGTTAACTTAGAAAACATCCTACTTTTCAAGTATTAAATGGGAAAAAGGAGGGTATGGAGACAGGGAGTGGGAGAAAAAAGGGAGCTAACAGAAGGCATGGAAGGGAAAAGGAAAAAGGGAAAGGGGAAAGAAAGGAGAGGGAGTGGATGTAAAAGAACAAACATACTGAAGGGAGTAATATTTAGAAACAAAATACTGGTGAAAAGTGGGGGAAAACACAGACAGAGGGAAGATAGCATGGATGGCAATAAAGAGTTAGTAATTATAATTTTGAATGTGAATGGGATGAACTCTACCTTAAAATAAAAGAGGATAGCAGAGTAGATTAAAAATCAGAATTCTAAAGTATGCTTATTACAAAAAAACTCATTTGAAGCATAGAGATACATATAGATTAAAGGTAAAAGGTTGGAGCAAAATATATTTTGCTTCAGCTGAAATGAAAAAATCATTTGTCTCAGGCAAAGCAGCTGTGAAAATAGATAGCGTTAAAAGAGATAAGGAAGGAAACTATATCCTCCTAAAAGGAACCCTAGACAGTAAAGTAATTTTAATACTAAATATATATGCACACAATGGGACAGGATCCAAATTCTTAGCGAAGTTGAAAGAGCTACACAAAGACATAGGCAGAAAAAGCTCTACTAGTGGGAGACTTCAACCTTCCGCTCTTTGATTTACATAAATCTAACCATAAAATAAACAAGAAAGAAGTAAAGGAGGTAAATAGATTGTTAGAAAACATAGATATGATAGACCCCATGGAGAAAATTGAATGGAGATAGAAAGGAGTATTTTTTTTTTCTTGCAGTACAGAGCACTTACACAAAAACTGACATAAAAACCTAATGATCAATTGTAGAAAGGTAGAAAATTGAATACATCTTTCTCAGATCATATTGCAATAAAAATCATATACAATATTGAGCCAAGGAGATATAGACTCAGAACAAATTGGTAACTAAATAACCTTATTTTAAAGAATGAGTAGATCAAACTGCAAATTATAGAAAGAATTAATTCATTTTATCCTAGATATTGACAATAACGAAGCAAAATGTCAAAGTCTATGGGATTCACTCAAAGTGGCTGTCAGGGGATATATTATATCTTTTAATGCTTATGAGAATAAATTAGAGAAAGAAGAAATAAATGAAGTAAATATGCAACTAAACAGTTAGAGAAAGAACAAATTAAAACCCCCCAATTAAATACAAAATTAGAATTTCTAAAATTTAAAGGAGAAATTAATTTGAAATTATTTTGCCCAACTCTATGCCAATAAATTTGATAATCTAAGTGAAATGGATGAATATTTACAAAAATATAAGCTGCCCAGGTTAAATGAAGAAGAGATTAAATGCCTAAACAACCCTATCTCAGAAAAAGAAATTCAACAAGCCATCCTTGAACTCCATAAGAAAAAATCTCCAGGGCCTGAGGGATTCACAAGTGAATTCTACCAAATATTTAAGGAACAATTGGTTCCAATTCTATATAAACTCTTTGGAAAAATAGGGAAAGATGGAACTCTGCCTAACTCTTTCTATGAAACCAATATGATGCTGATATCAAAGCCAGCAAGAGTTAAAACAGAAGAAGTAAATTATAGACCTATCACCCTGCAGAATATAGATGCAAAAATCTTAAATAAAATCTTAGCAAAAGATTACAAGTTATAACTGGGATAATACATTATGCTGAAGTAGGATTTATCTCAGGAATGCAGGGTTGGTTCAATATTAGGAAAACTGTTAGTATAATTAATTATTTCAACAACTACACTATCAGAAATTATATGATCATATCAATAGAAGCTGAAAAAGCTTTGGACAAAATACAGCATCCATTCCTACAAAAAAACACTAGAGAGTGTAGTAATAAATGTACTGTTCCTTGGAATATATATCAGTATCTATCTGAAACCACCAACAAGCATTATTTTCAATGGGGAGAGGCTAGAGGCATTCCCAATAAGATCAGGGGTGAAACAAGGATTCCCATTATCACCACTACTATTGAATATCGTATTAGAAATGTTAGCTTCAGCAATTAGAGAATAAAAATAATTCAAGGAATTAGAATTGGGAAGGAAGAGACAAAACTCACACTCTTTGCAGATGACATGATGGTCTACCTAGAGAATCCCAAGAAATCATCCAAAAAACTCCTGGAAACAATTAGCAATTTTAGCAAAGTTGCAGCTTATAAAATAAACCCTCATAAATCCTAAACTTTTCTATATCTGACTAGCAAGATACAGCAGGAAGAGCTAGAAAAAGAAATCCCATTAATAGTAACCACAGACAATATAAAATACTTGGGAGTGTATTTGCCAAGGCAGATTCAGAAACTTTTTGAAAACAATTATAAACCACTTCTCACACAAATTAAATCAGATTTAATAACTGGGCAAATGTCAACTGCTCATGGATAGGGAGAGCTAATATAATAAAAATGACAGTTCTACCAAAACTAAACTACGTGTTTAGTGCCCTACCAATCAAAATTCCAAAAAATTAATCTAATGAATTAGAAAAAAATTGTAAGTAAATTCATATGGAGAAATAAAAAGTCAGGAATTTCCAGGAATTTAATGAAAAAAAAAGTATAAAAGAAGGGGGCTTACCCCTACCTGATCTAAAATTATATTATAAATATCAGTTATCAAACTGTTGCTTATTGGCTAAGAAATAGAATGGTGGGCCAGTGGAATAGACTAGGTGCAAAAGCAGGAGATGATTATAGTAATCTGCTGTTTGATAAACACAATGAGCCCAGCTATTGGTATAAAAATTCTCTCTTTGATAAAAACTGCTGGGAAAATTGGAAGTTAGTATGGAAGCAACTTAGATTAGACCAACACCTAACAAACTTTACAAAGATAAGATCCAAATGATTACACAATTTCAACATAATAAACAATACGTAGTTTCTGATAAATGACTCATTTCTAAAATATCCAGAGAACTGAGTCAATTTAAAAAAAAAGCCATTTCCCAATTGACAAATTGTCAAAGGGTAAGCAAAGGCAATTTACAGATGAAATTAAAGCAATCCATAATCATATGAAAAATTCCTCTAAATCATTTCTTACTAGAGAAATGCAAATTAAGGCATCTCACACCTCTCAGACTGGCCAATATGAACAGAAAGGACAATGATAAATATTGGAAGGGATGTGGTAAATCGGGAACATTATTATATTGTTGGTGGAGCTGTGAATCCATTCAATCTTTCTGGAGAGCAATTTGGAACTACATCCAAAGTGCAACAAAAGTGTGCAGACCATTTTATCCAGCAATACCACTACTGGGTCTATACAATGAAGAAATGATGAAAAAGGGTAAAAACATCACTTGTATAAAAAATATTCATAGCAGCCCTCTTGGTGGTGGGAAAGAATTGGAAATCAAGTATATGTCCTTCAACTGAGGAATGGCTTAGCAAACTGTGGTATATGTATGTCATGGAATACTATTGTGCTATTAGAAACCAAGAGGGATGGGAATTCATGGAAGCCTTGATGGATTTGCATGAACTGATGCTGAGTGAGATGAGCAGAACCAGAGAAACACTGTACACTATATCAGCAACATGGGGGTGGTGTTCAACCTTAATGGACTTGTTCATTCCATCATTGAAACAATCAGGGACAATTTGGGCAATTCAGAATACCATCTTTATCCAGAGAAATAACTGTGGAGTTTGAACAAAGACCAAGGAGTATTCCTTTTAATTTAGGGAAAAAAACTCATATCTCATTGTCTAATCTTGCTATCTCTCATTCTTTATGTTTCTTCCTTAAGGATATTATTTCTCTCTCATTACAATTTGGATCAATATATAACATGGAAACAATGTGAAGACTGGGAAATCGTCTTCTGTGGGAGGTTGGAGGGAAGTAAGATTAAGGGAAAAATTGTAAAACTCAAAATTAATAAAAAAAAACCTTACTATCCTCAAAATGTTTGCATAACAATCAGGGACACAGCACATCAACCAATAAGTGCATATGAGATACATAGACAATAAAAAAAGAAAAAAATGAAGAAATATATAGAATAAAATTAAATTAAAAAATAAACATCTTAGAAAGGGGGAAAATGCTATGATAATCAAGTGAGATACTTTAAAATCATTTTAGAAATATTAACTCTTTTACTGACAATATATTTTATGTGAGAATTTATAATTAATTATTATTTTTTGGTTTTCTGAGTACAAATTTAATATCAAAAAATAATGTTGATGTAATATATCAAACTTATGCTCTTTCAGTTACAAGACAGCTTCTCCACCAAAAAAAAAACATAACTTTGTGACATAGGTACTACAGGAAGTATTAATTCTAATTTTAGAGTTGAAATGCTGAAGCCTTGAGAAGCTAAGACTTTCTTATGGTAATACAACTTGTATTCAGTTCAAAGTGATTTCTCTCATCTAACATGCACTAGACAGAACCCCTTTCTTATACTGTCATCTGTTTTATATTTTATGATTGTATAGCTGCTATGACAAATTTCTGTAATTTGCTCTCCTTGAATCTCCATTCTGACATAGAAAATTTTGGGATAACCTGGTATCATTCTTCAATTCTATCAGGATTTGAGTCTAATGTTTATAATGATTTGGATCCTAACACCATATTCTTATGGTGATATCACTATGTATTCATGCATTCTTGGTAGGCTGCAAATTAGAGAATTCTCGATGTGTAAATTATAAAATTTCTCCCAGCAAAAGTAAAATAAAGATTCTGCTCCAATATGCATTTCATTTTACTTAAAATATGAGAATAGTAAAACTTATCTATTCTCTTCCAACAACACAGATAGTCTCTTCAAACATGTTAAGATTAGTGCCCTTATTTAGGGGAATGGAAGGTATATTATTTGTACACTAAATTTTTAAGCAGTAGAATTTCCCCAAAAATTTTAAATCTTTTGAAGTTTTTAGTTTCAGATTCTATTCTTACTTCTCTCTCCCCTGCCCACTCCAAGATGGGAAGCAATCAAATTTTACAGTCTTTTTTGCATGGTTTCAAAGTGTTCTCTAGAATAGCTGGACCAGTTCACAACTTCACAAATAGTGCATATATGTGACAGTTTCTCACATCTCCTCTAACATCAAACATTTTCTTATTTCCTCCTATTAATCACTCTGATAGGTGTGAAGTGGTACATCACAGTTGTTTTAATATGTATTACTCTGGTTAATAGTGATTTAGAACTTTTTTGAACATAATTATAAATAGGTTTGAATTCTTTGAAAACTTTCTGTTCATATCCTCTGGTTATTTAGAATTGTGAAATGACTTAAATGTATATAAATTTGATTTAGTTCTCTATGTATTTGAGAAATTAAGTCTTCTAATTTGATTACATTGATTTTGTTTATGTAAATACTTCACATTTTATGAGATAAAAAGATCTATCTTTCAAATTATATATCTTCTTTTGTCATAATTTCTTATTGACTGATAAAATATTCCGTTTTCTTTTAAATATCTTCTGATATCAACCTTTATATGTAAATCATAGCCTATTTTGACTTCATTTGGAATATGATATAAGATGTTGGTCTATTCCCAGTTTCCTCCACACAGTTGTGCCATTTCACAGCTGTTTTTCTCAGCTAATGAGTTTTGCTCCAAAAGGCTGGATCTTTGGTTTTACCATATACTAAATTATTATGGTTATTTACTATAATACAATTTTTACCTAAAATATACTATTAATTCATCATTCTTTTTCTTAGCAGCACCAGATTGCTTTGATTTTTCTTCATATTTTGATTCCATTGATATCCTTGAGCTTTTATTCTCCCAGATTTATTATTATTTTTTCTTGCTCTGTGAAATAGTTTTATCATTTGATTGCCTAACACTGAGTAAATAGAGTAATTTACCTAGAATTGACATTTTCACTTTATTTAGCTCAACCTAGCATAAGCAATTCATATTTTTCCAGTTGTTTAGAGCTCTTTGTGTGAAGTGTTTTATGGTTTTATTCCTAAAGTTCTTGAGTTTGTCTTGGATGACTGACTTCCATGTGTTTTTTATTGTATACCATTATTTTAAATGGAATTACTCTTTACTCTTTCTACCTCTTGCTGCAGAACTTTATTTGTAATATATATATATGTAAATACTGAGGAATTACATGTGTTTTTTTCATGTCTTGGAACTTTCTAAAAGTTGTTAATAATTTCAAAAAATTTTAATTGATTCTCTAAGACTTTGTAAATATAATATTTTATCATCTATAAAGACTGATAATTTCCTCATTGCCTATCCAAATTCCATCAACTTATTTTTCTCCTTTTATTGTTATAAGTAGCACTTCTAGAACAACATTAGTGGTGATATAGGCATGCTTCCTTCATTTTTGATTAACAGATAATAATAGATATAACCTATAACAGATAATCCTCACTGATGATTTTAGATAAATATTGCTTAACATTTTAGACAGATTTTAGAGAAATATTACTTAACATTTTTTTAATTTTTTCAAGGCAATGGGGTTAAGTGATTTTCCCAGGAACCCACAACTAGGTAATTATTAAGTGTCTGAAGTCTGATTTGAACTCAGGTCCTTCTGACTCCAGGGCTGGTGTTCCATCCACTGTGCCACCTAGTTGCCCCTATTTCTTAACATTTTTAATTGAAATGAGTATTATTTTTTGTCAAAAAAATTTTCTGCATCTATTCAGAGAAAAGTAGGATTTCATTTGGTTTTGTTATTGTTTTGGTTTTTTCCTGATTTAGATATCACCAAACTATTTGTGTCATAGAAGGAATTTCACAGGATTTCATCTATTTTTCTAGATAGATTTTATATTATTAGAATTAATAATTCTTTAAATGTTTGGGACAATTTGTTTGTGAATTCATGTTGTCTTAGGTTTTTTTTTTTAGGAAGTTCATTGATACTCCCTCAATCATTTTTTTCCCTAGGCGTGAGTTATTTATGTATTTTAATTCTTCTGTTAATCTGAGATATTGAATTGCCTATATCTGAATCTTAGTTACAGTCCTGGATCTAAGTCCCATTGTGAGGAGCACTACTAGCACAGCTGTGTTTGAAGATGTAGAGGAGTAGGGCCCCAGGTCATATTTCCAGGATTGAACTCCAAAATTAGGACAAAGTATAGTAAATAAAAGAATAGTAAATAAATCTCTTCCTAGGTCATGTTACCCTGAAAGAGACAAAATCTTACAGGTCCCCAGAATTATATCTGAAAAGAGCTACACACACAAAAAAAATGAACTTTGAGATAGTGATCCTTCCATTTGAGAAGCAGTCCTACATTAGCATAGAATTATAGAATAATGACTCTATTGTCAGAGTTTGTTTGAATCCATCTTAAGACATGTGATTATCTTAAGCAAGTTACTTAAACCTGTTTGCCTCACATTTAAGACCATCTCCAGTCTTCCTAATTCATATCTGGTCACCGGACTTAGATGGCTCTGGTGGAGAAGGTGAGTCCGGTGACTTAGCATAGCACTTCCTCACTCAAATTCAATTCACATGTGTGTTACCCCTTGATGTAATGGTTATTCTTTGAGAATTAATAAGAAACATTTTCAAAAGTCATGAAATAGGCTGTAAAATGAGCAAAGAACAGGAAAAAAATTAATCCTAGAAAGATTCTATGGTGACAAGGAAAATAAAAACATACATTCAAAAAAATTTAAGGCAAAATTCTTGCATCTAAAGTCTTAAAGGAAAATATGAACTGGTCTCAGGTTATGGAAGAGTTCAGACAACATTTTAAAAGTCAAATAAGAGAAAATGAGGAAAAAGAAGAAAGGGAAGAAAAAGTGATGCAAAAAAACCTTGCAACACCAGTTTATAGAAGAGACACAAAAATACTCAAATAAATAAATATGTGAAAACACAATAGGCTAAGTAGTGAAAGAGGCACAAAAATTCAGTGAAGAGAATGCCTTGTAAAGCAAAATTGCCCAAATAGAAAAGGAGGTACACAGCTCAATGAAGAAAATAAGTCCATATATTAGAATTGAACAAGTAGAAGATAATGACTTTCTGAGACATCAAGAAATAATTAAATGAAATCAAAAGCATAAATAATGGAAGAATGTTAAATATCTCATTTGAAAAATAACTTTGCTGGAAAATAGATCCAGGCAAGATAATTTAAGAATAATTGGACTGCTTGGAAATCATGATTAGGGGCAGCTAGGTGGCACAGGGGATAGAGCACTGCCACTGGAGTCAGAAGTACTTGAGTTCAAATCTGGTCACAGACACTTAATACTTACCTAGCTGTGTGGCCTTGGGCAAGCCACTTAAGCCCATTTGCCCTGCAAAAACCTTAAAAAAAAGAAAAAAAAAGAAAATCATGATTGAACAAAACAAAAAGCCAAAACATCATTTTTCAAGAAATTATCATGGAAAACTACTATGATTTTCTAGAAAACAAGAGTAAAATAAAAATTGAAGAAATCGATTGATCATCTCCTGATACAGATACCAAAATTCCCAGGAATATTATGAAATCCATACCTTCCAAATGGAGAAAAATACTGTAAGTAAACAAAAATTAAAATATTCAAATAAAGTAGAGCCACAATCAGATATCACAAAATTTAGCAATTTATTCATAAAAGGATAAGAGGCCTTATAATATGATATTCCAGAAAATACAAGAATTAGAATTACTCCCAAGAATCACATATGCTGCAAAACTGAATATACAAGGGGGGAATGAACATTTATTGAAATAGAAAGTAGAAATAGAAAACTTCCAAACATTTCTGATGAAAAGATCAGAGTTGAATAGAAAATTTGATTTTCAAATAAAAAAAATGCAAAGAAGTATAATGAGATTCAAAAGGAAAAGAAAACATAAAGGATTTCATAAGATTTAACATTTTGATTCAATATATATGTACAAATATAATAAATTTATACAAATTATATTTGTATCTCCAAGAAACTTTTTTTTATTAGCACAGCTAGAAAGAGAATATATCAATAGAAAGCATAAGTGTGAATTAGATGTGATGATCAGCTTATTGAAAAGAGTAACATTATCAGATAAGAAAGAAGAATGCATTTTCAGAAGGGACAGGAAGAGGTAGAATGGAATAAATCATGTGACATAAAAGGGGCCTGAAAGAGATTTTACAGGAAGGGAAAATGGGGCAAGTGGGGAGAGGAGCATATAGACATTACTGTCATTGAGATAGCACAAAGAAGGAATAATAAACATATTCAGGTAGAAAAAAAAATCTGTCATCATACAGGAAAATAAGAAAGGAGAGAGAGAGAGAGAGAGAGAGAGAGAGAGAGAGAGAGAGAGAGAGAAGAGAGAGAGAGCTGATAGAAGGGAGGAAGTTTGGGGGGAAGCAAAAGTCATGAGCAAAATACTTTTGAGAATGGACCAGGTAAAAGGAAAGAATAGGATAAGATGGGAGGAACTAGGAAGGGGCAGAATATATAGATGTAATTATTACTATGAAAAGCCTTGTAATGAATTTCTTGCTGTGAAGAAAAGACGTCATTTTTCAAAAATCTAGAAAATAGACACATGCTAGCTTCTTGGGTGGGATGCAGTTTCCCCATTAATATCCCCATGTGTGGGGCTTATATCCTGGCTTGTCCCCACATGTGAGGACATGACTTTTGCCTCCCCCAAACTTCTTACCTTCTATCAGCTCTTTTTTTCTTTCATGATCCCTTATACTATTTCTTAACCAGTACGAAGTAGTTTTGATGACTGCTGCTTTATAGTATAGTTTTAAATCTCCCTTTATATTTTTTCATCAGTTCCCTTGCTATTCTTGCCCTTTTGTTTCTCTAGATGAATTTTGTTATTTTTTCCCTATATTGGTAGTTTTTTGCTAGTTTAATTGGTATGGGATTGAATAAGTGTCGGGGGTCGGCCCTGACCGCCTGGGTGGATAGGACCTCCCCGGGAGTGAGGTCAGACCAACCCAGAGAAGACACGGCTCCTTAAGGGGAGCAGTGGCTTCGCCTGGTTGGCCTGTGTCCATTGCTCCAATCGGGTGGTAGGTTCTGCCCTCGGGGCGGATTGGGGTGGCAGCCCGGAAATAACTCCCTATATTATCCAGCGCCCTGAGCTATTCGGGGGATCCCTCTGCACCTAGTAAAACATATGCCTCCTGAAGAAGTGTCTGCCTGAGTCCCTCCTCGCTGATCCCCGGGGGAGGGAAAAACCAGGGACGCCTGAAGCAGTGCCCACTGAGGAGCTCACTCGGGAGTCCGGGGAAGAAGACCCCGGACAGAACTGGCCCCCGAACAGGGACACCCGAAGACCCCGCCGAGTGAGGTAAGCCTGTTTAAGTAAAAACAGAAGAGGCAGACACCCTAGGTCCACGGGACACCTAGAGGGAGTAAACATGGGCAAAGGAATGTCTAAGCATTTACAGCCAGAGGATTCAGGAGTATTAGCATGTCAAGTACATGCACTAGTAAAGACTCATGGCATAAGAGTCCGTATAAAAGACTGTAGGGATTGGGTGGAAAAAATATTGGTTGTCTCCCCTTGGGTCTCCCACACCGGCATTGACCCTCAGAAGTGGAGAGTGGTAGGAACTCAAATGGCCTCTTATAACACAGAAAAACCTGGCTTTCTATCGGACACAGACTTTGTGATTTACTCCGTGGTGGCTGCGGCTCTTGACCCGCAGCCTCCACTGGGAGCTGTGCCCGGAGAAACACAAACAGGGCCCTCGTTACTAGGGGAACCTGAATGGCCCCCGCCCCCAGATGAGGGGCTTGACGACCTGAGGGAACCAGCCCCCAAATACCCTTAGAGAACTAAGGAGTCTGCTGTAGATTTTATCAGCAGAGTGCAGACCACCGTGAAAGGGAAATTCGGGACAGGGAATGCAGCACAACCATTAATCATTCAGTTAATAAAGGGAGGACTAACTCATTCAAAAGGCTTGCTAGCTACTCTGCCTGCTGACCCCTCCTTAGAGGAGATAATTGATAAGGCCCTAGATGAGGAACCTCCCCCAGACCCTCTCCAAACCTCTATTAATCTCCTCGCTAATGCTTTACAAACCACAAACTTAGTGCCTAGATCAAAGGGTAAAGGAAACTGTTTCCAATGTGGAAAGACCGGTCACTTTCAAGCTGAGTGCCGTAATTCCCAGAAGAGTGCAATGAAGTGCTTTGTCTGTGGTAAACCTGGTCATATAGCAAAGCATTGTAGGCAGAAAAACAGAAACCAGAAGTATAGCAATGGTGGGCCACAGGGAAACGGGAAGAGGGGTCGAGAAACCGAGGCCTCGACCCCAGGGCTGATCTATTAAATCCCTCGGTTACTATTCCCCCTCTCAGAGAGCACAGAATTGAGCCCATGGACTACGACTACTGTTAAAGCCTCCCCTAGGGACTTCCACCGTTTAGTGATTGGAACTGCTCTCGCTCCCCAGGTCATTGTCCACACGCAGCTCCTAAGCCCAGGCCAGACTTCTATAACTGTTACAAATCCCCATCATTACCCAATAGAGCTAAAAGGCGGTGAGCCTGTTGCTCTTGCTATTTCCCTCCCGTGGATAGATAAGGATTGGAGAGAGCGTACCCATGAGGACACATTTGTGGCCTGGACACAGGCTATATCAGCCCACCGTCCCACTTTACCACTTATAGTGGAGGGAAGAGAGATTGTAGGTTTAATTGATACAGGTGCTGATGTCTCGGTCATAGCCACAAAAGATTGGCAGCCCTGTTGGGAACTTTCAAAAACTCCCCAAGACATCACGGGAGTTTCAGGAGGTACTTTGGCGAAAAAATCCCTAAGATTTCTAAAATGGAAAAGTGATGATGTGGCAGGGATCTTCCGCCCTTTGGTACTTCCTATTCCTATGTCCCTATGGGGGAGGGATGTTTTGCAAACCTTGGGCTTGTCCCTAACTACAGACACACCTTTAAACCACTAGGGGTCACTGGAGGGCCGCAACCCATACCGCTGACGTGGCGATCTGACAAACCGGTTTGGGTAGATCAGTGGCCCCTCACAAAAGAGAAATTACAGGCCCTTGCTAATATAGTACAAGGACTTTTATCGGCTGGACAAGTAGAGCCATCCACCAGCCCGTGGAATTCCCCAGTTTTTGTAATCAAAAAGAAAAGTGGGAAGTGGAGAATGCTAGTAGATCTAAGAAAGGTTAATGCCACCTTACAACCTATGGGTACCACCCAGCCTGGGTTAACTTCTCCAGTTGCCATTCCAAAGGCTTGGCCCATAACTGTTATAGATATAAAGGATTGTTTTTATAGTATACCCCTTAACCCTGTAGATAGACAGCGCTTCGCCTTTAGTGTACCTGCTGTAAATTATCAAGAACCTGCTCAGCGTTTTCAGTTTAAAGTCCTTCCACAAGGCATGGCAAACAGTCCCACTCTATGTCAGGTTTATGTTGCACAGATTCTGATGCCCATTAGGCGAGAACACTCGGGAGCCATTATCATTCATTATATGGATGACATATTAATTTCTGCATCCCACCGGACTGTTGTCTCGCTTATTTTAAAAAAGATTACCTCAGCCCTAGCAGCATATGGATTACAAGTTGCCCCTGAAAAGATAGAAACAGAACCTCCTTACACATATTTAGGACATCAGGTATACAAGGATTTAGTGAAGAAATATCCTAAGATTGATACAGCTCAAGTTTCTACATTAAATGACTTTCAGAAATTAATTGGTTCAATCCAATGGCTGAGGAATGTAGTTCCTATTTCCAATGATATGATGTATCCATTGTATGATATCTTAAAAGGCTCATCTGATTTGAACTCGCCCCGTACATGGACCCCTGCAGCCATGGAAGCTGTTACCCAGATACAGGACTTGGCATCCACATCAAATGTTGCCCGATTAGATCCAACCGCTCCGGTTTATGTAACTTTGGTGTGTCATCCTTCATTGGGTAAGGCCGGAGTAGTGTTTCAAGTTACAGGTCCTTTACAATGGGTACATTCATCAAAACCCATTAAGTCTATACCCTCCAAGTTTGAAGTGGATGCACAACTCCTTTTGAAAGCAGCGGAAGCTGCAATCACTATTTTTGGCACCATTCCTATGTTACTGCTCCAGGAAGATCCTGCAATACTTACTCATTTAGCACAGAACTCAGAGGAGTGGGCCATGTTATTGTCTACTTATCCCACTTCTCAGGGTCATCCACCTCCCTCATTACGAGGATGGTTGCAACTCCCTTTGAAGTATCCCTCCAACCCAGTAGTTCCTCAACCAGTACAGGGAGTCAATGTTTTTACCGATGCTACCAAACACCATAGAGCATCTATTTATATTCCAGACAAGAAGATATTGAAGGTGTTACAAACTCCATATGCCTCAGCCCAAAAGAATGAATTGCAGGCCATTGTGATAGCCTTAGAACTGTGTGCTTATGAGCCTTTTAACTTAATCACTGATAGCTATTACTGCTTTGTCTTATTGCAACAGCTAGCTCTAGCAGATCTTTCTTTGTCCAATTCTGCAGTCATAGATCTCTTACACCAAGCACAACGGTCTCTCCTACACCGCTCTGACCCCCTCTATGTCTTACATGTCAGATCTCATGTGTCCACTTCTGGCCCAATATACTCAGGGAATGCCATAGCTGACTCGGCTCTCCTTGACCCTGATATCAAAAGTGAGATAGTCATGTATGCAGATCCTTCTATTGTTCATGACACATTTCATCTCCCAGCAAAAACACTTGCACGGCTCTATGGTCTTCCTAAGGAAGAGGCACGTCGCATTGTCCCACAATGCAGGCATTGTGTCCCTTTTCGCCCAGCCCCGACTGTACGTGCCACCAACCCCCGGGGCCTGGCCCCTAATGATATTTGGCAGATGGATGTCACCCACTTTCAGGCCAGCTTGATTCATGTCACTGTGGACACTTTTTCTAACTTTATTATGGCCACTTTGCAGCCTGGTGAGGCTGTACGCCATGTGATAGCTCATTGTCTTCACTGCTTTGCCACCCACGGGATACCCCGGTTGTTAAAAACCGACAACGGCCCGGCCTATACCTCCTCTGCTTTTGCTCGCTTCTGCCACCAATTCGGTGTCACTCATGTTACCGGTATCCCTTACAACCCCACTGGTCAAGCCATTGTGGAGCGTGCCAATCAGTCCTTGAAGCGCACTCTCATTAAACAAAAAGGGGGAGTGCGTGGTAGACTCATTGCAGTTCAGGTAGCAACTGCGGTCTTCACCAGGAATTATTTGATTGGTGATGATCAGGGCGTTACCCCTGCTATGAAACAAATACTACCTCCACAAACTCCACTAACACAAGAAACACACACACAGACAAAAAACCTAACAAAAAATAAACCCACAACAGTATGGTGGAGAGATGAGGAAGGACAGTGGCGTGGTCCCGCCCAGGTGATGGTATGGGGAAAGGGATTCTTGAGTCTCCACACAGGTGAAGGGACACGCTGGGTCCCCACCAGGTGGACCAGGACCTGTACAGAAGATAAAGAGAAACCACCAAAAAAGCAGACGGAAGCGCCTCAACAGGACGCAGAAAGCAAAGATGGCACATAAATGGCTAAGTATATTAGGAATATTAAGCAGATTAAAACCCATTGACTCCTGATCCATTCCCCTTCATTGGAAAAATCTTACTGAGGCCACTCATTTTACTTATTGGACAGTAATACCAGGGTTTCCTACGGTTGTTCCAGCCACATGGATAGGAGATCCAGTGGAATTACAGTTAGCAGGCTCTGCTTACCTAGTGCTAGGAGGACTTAAAGGGGCTCCTCCTGAAAAGAAACATGATCTGAAAAGCCCTGTAACTTTGACTTCTTTGCATCTTCCGATATGCCTTACTACAGGCTCTCACCCCCTCTGTGCTCAGGTGGTAAATGGAACACTTAAAGAAACCCCTCATGGACCAGATAGCAATCTTGGGCATAGTGACTTCTTGCATTTTTCTATGATCCAACATCTTATGCCTGTGGCCTATCTGATGCCAGTTGATAAGACCAAAGGAGATATACACTATGTCTCGTCACTCCCTCTGCCCAATAACAGTTTTATAGGGAGAATGGCTTTGAGCGAGTTCAATAAAACGTGGCATTGGATTCTGGGAGGCGGATGCAATACCACTAAAGCCTCTTGGGAAAGTAATAAAACTGATGGCCCTTGTAATTTTATGGACAGGATTAGAGTGGCTGGAGGAATGTCCCCTAACCAAGAAATACCCCATTCCCCTCTACCACCATGCTCTCTTTCACCAACTATGTTTGAAGCCGTACAGGTTTGTTCTACAGGAGTTCCAGTCTACGGTCCCAACGTGAACGGCACTCAAGTGTATTTCCTGGATGGCGGCCCAGGCCCCTATTTTGCTGCTCCAGTCCCGCATGTGATGAAAGACAACAGTACCAGACCACAGACGCACCTTTGGAAAGCCGCAGCAGCCTTCGATGTCATCATTCATTCTACGGACAACACTGCCCCTGCCAAAGTGAACAACACCATCTGGAACCTTTGGGCTGAACTGTTTTATGACTTATATTGGGTGTGCCCCGAAGGACAGAGGACAGACTATTGGTGTAATGTCTTTACCACACAAGCAGTGACTGTTCTACCTACTTATCTAGATGAGTTAGACAAAATAATCAATACCATAAAGAATATCACAGATCAGTATAAGAAAGATATGGAGGATGATCACGGTCTATTCCCTGATTGGATAAATAAGATAGACCTTAATCATTGGATGCATTATTTGTTGATTCTTGGTGCTTGGTGTTTAATGGCCTTATTGCTATGTTGCCTGTTTCCCCTTCTTTTTTCTCTGTTTATAAAAATGGGGCGTTGGGCCCTTGAGCAACTCAAGGCAGACATACTCATGTCAAACAAAAAGGGGGAGTTGTCGGGGGTCGGCCCTGACCGCCTGGGTGGATAGGACCTCCCCGGGAGTGAGGTCAGACCAACCCAGAGAAGACACGGCTCCTTAAGGGGAGCAGTGGCTTCGCCTGGTTGGCCTGTGTCCATTGCTCCAATCGGGTGGTAGGTTCTGCCCTCGGGGCGGATTGGGGTGGCAGCCCGGAAATAACTCCCTATATTATCCAGCGACCTGAGCTATTCGGGGGATCCCTCTGCACCTAATAAAACATATGCCTCCTGAAGAAGTGTCTGCCTGAGTCCCTCCTCGCTGATCCCTGGGGGAGGGAAAAACCAGGGACGCCTGAAGCAGTGCCCACTGAGGAGCTCACTCGGGAGTCCGGGGAAGAAGACCCCGGACAAATTAGTAATTTTATTTGAGTAGAATTATCATTTTTATCATATCATATCATATATCCTATCCTATCCTATCATATTAAATCAAATCATCATATTGCCTCATAATGCTTCATATTGCCTCATATTGCAACATATTGCAACATACTCTATCATACTGTATCATATTTATCATATGGTATTACATTGCATGGTATTGTATTGTATTAGATTGCATGGTATTATATTACATTGTATGGTATTATTATATTATATTACATTACATTACATTACATTATATTATATTATATTATTATATTTATTATATTAACTTGACCTAACCATTTGACATTTTTGGAATTATTTAGATCCAACTTTATTTGGGTGAGAAGGGCCTTATAAATTGTCTTCATACAGATTTTGGGTTGTCTTGGGAGGGAGATTCCCAAATATTTAATATTGTCTACAATTATTTTAACTGGAATTTTTCTTTCTATCTCTTGCTCTTGGACTTTATTGTTCCTGTAAAAAAATGCTGATGATTTATGTGGGTTTATTATCCTGCTACTTTGCTGAAATTGGTAATTGTTTAAGGAGTTTTTCACATGATTTTCTTGGGTTCTCTAAATGTACCAACATATCATCGGCAAAGAGTAAAAGTTTTCCTTCCTCATTGCCAGTTCTGATTACACAATATCAACAATAATGCAAAGATACCAGGAAGCATGCTCACTAATATGTTCATAAAATGAAAAAGATGAAACCCATTAGCAAAGTTAGACAAATTATCAGTACCTGAGTCCATTTCCATTCTAGGTGCCATTGTGATATCATTAACAATTTTATGCAATTGATTCATATACACAGTTATATAATCATTATACCATATTCTATTCAAATAACCTTTTGTATTATCCCATGGAATAAGTGAAGTATCATATTTTAAAACAATAACACAGATAAAAGAAAATCTATAGCCATATTGCAATTTTCTCTTGTGTTCATTGAAGAGTTTTGTAATGCATTAATCAAATGATAAAGATCTTCATTAATTCTCTCTTGAGCATTTTCTCATAATTCTAGAATATCTTTAGCTTCTATTTTTTTCCTTATTCCATATTTGTTCAGAAATAGTCACTGAAGTGACTGCTACAATGGCTGCTATGATACTTAATATTCCAAATACAATGCCACAATACATCTCTTCTACATAATTCTCTTTTTTTTTTTCTAAGTACTTATCAGCAGGAGACATATACCAGCCTCCTACCTTGGAGGTATTATAGCAAATTTTGGTTTTCTTATCATGAAAACAGCATCATCATCCTCCACTTCCTTATTTATACATGCTCAAATAGTGCAATTGCAACAGTTAACATTATATCCTGCTTTTTTCTCTGATAATATTAACGTCTTTGAAAGATCCTATCATGAAGGCAATATCTGATCCTGTGCAAGCAGTCACAGATAATTTCTTTTCTGCATAAGATATTTTGTCCAACATCTTATTCCATTGTATATACCTTATCTATAGCTGTCATAGCCTTACATATCTCTGAATTAGCTAACCCTATTTCTGGGTATATAATTGGTTTAGTATAGCCTGGAATACCCCATGGAACAACTCTATCAGGAGAATTACACAATTGTAGCAAAATAGAATGATCATAAATTCTTCTATCTGGGTTTTGACGGGAAACCCAGAGTGAAAAGCATTCATTTTTGAAATCCCAAGCATAGAAATTTAAACAAGGAAATTCTATAGGAAATATTCCCTCTTCCCTCAATACTTTCTATAAATGGAACTCCTGATATTTCTAAGGTCCTAAATGTTCTCATGTTATAAATATTTGGATGTGTTGAATGTTTAGTTTTACTTAATTTAACACATAGTTCAATCATACACATTTTACAAAAAACATAGGTGTCATAGTATTTAAAAAACAGAAATCATGCCTAACTTTTCTTCTCAAAATGTCTTCATTGATATCTCCAGTAGGAACTTTTTTATATCCTAAGTAGTCTTCAGCTTCCTGAATTAATAAAATTTCAACCATACTCTCTCTGCATTGTAGAACATTCCCCCCTGTAGGATTTTGAACATAAGTCTAATATTCAATTCCTTTTACAGTCACCAAATTGTTCATGAGTAATGTAAGTATCATAAATTGTCCCATAAATCCATGACATATTTTTCTATCTTTTTTTTCCTTTTCAATTTCTTAAGTGTAAATTATTTATTTTCTGTATTACTTTATTCATCTGGTCTGCATGGTCTGCTGTTTCTTTCTGGTACCCAGACAGTTTCTTCATCTGTGGACAAAACAGAAGCAAATCCTTGACCCCAGGTCAATAACAGATTCAGTCATTTTCATTGTTGATGCCTTAGGATCCTTCCACGTGACCATGCCCTTCTCTTTATGTTGCATATTCTTAAAAACATCTTTCTACTGGTATAAATTGTTTATCATTCAATTTTAAAAAAATCATGGTATACAAGGTGATAATTACTCTCCTTTGTTTCCCCTTTGTCCCTATATATTCCCCTTTCTTTTGTACTTCCAGAAATCTCTTAAGATCTTTATGTTTCCTTTCTTGACCAGTGGGGTTATAGGGAATACCTGTAATATGTTTTATATTGTAATATAGGCAGAATTGTTTAAATACCGTAGAATTATATCCAGGGTCATTATCTGTTTTTGTGGATTTTGGTATCCCTGCAATAGCAAAACAATGGATTAAATGATAAATCACACCTTGTATAGCATCTGAACTTTGTGCTGGTGCCATTGCACATGAACCAAATATATACACAGTAACATGAATGAATTTTATTTTTCCAAAAGATGTATAATTATTAACAGCCATCTGCCATAATTCATTAGGAACCTGCCCTCTAGAATTCTTGGAATAATTTGGAGGGGTAGGTAAATATGGAATGCACAGCTGACAGGATAATACTTACTATATTCCTTGTTTGCTCTCTGGTGATTTTAAATTCTTTCCTTAATCAAGGGTCATTCTAATGAAACTTCTTGTGACACTACTAAGCTTATAAGAAGTGGAAGGGTTAATTGATCAGTTCTATGATTGCCTTCATATATGGGCCCAGGCAATCCAGTGTGGGAATGGATAAATTCAATAAAAAAGGATTATATCTATCTCTTGTAATTTCTTGTAACTCTTTAAAGAGTTGATAAAATGCTTCATCAGTGCTATGTTTAATAAAAGCTGTTTATATGTATCTGGCCACATGATAACTATTCTTACTATCTGTAAAAATGTTAAGGGTTTGTGGCTGTTCTATTAATACCATTAATTGGGCATATAATTCCTTTGTTTTGATTAAGAAATATTTTTTAAATTGCAGTTATACTTGGACCTACACGTCTAGAATAAGGTCCATAACATTGTTTAAAACTTTCCAGAAAACTAGAGTGTCATAACTTCAGATATTTTCCCTCATTACCTCTATAGACCAATCAATCAACTCTAAGGTTTGACCTCATTACAGTAAAATAGCTTATATTGTTAAAACTAGATCATATAACTTTTCAACATCTTGCTCTTCAGTAAATTGGCTAACTATGGGCTACATACTTTTCAATCTCCCATTCATTTTTCGAAATCTCTCACATTTATTCAGTATTATTAGAAGCAATTGTAGTTAAGCAACTTCTTCTAAGGTGACCATTTTTGCTTCTTTAAATTTAAACATGAAATTCTTAACCTACATGAAACATGTTTCCATGCTGACATCCCATTCTCTTAAAGTTAACCTTATAACTAAATATCTGTCATACATAAATTTCTTTCACAGCTGTTTTATAAGGTTATTTTCCTCTGTTCAAATATACTCCTATTTTTCAAAAAGAAAATAAGAATCTCTATGAATTAGTTATATATATATATATGTGTGTGTTTGTATATATATACATATATATATATATATTTATATATATGATAATTTCAAAAAATCCAATGTAAAACTTTTACCAATGCCAGGGTTACAGGATATATATAAATATACATATATACATATATATATGTATATTATTTCTTCTTAAATAACAGATGTTACATGAATTACTTTGATCTTACATATAAATATTCCCTTTAAGAAATACTACATGTAAGGGCATAGCTTTTCACAATCTCTCTGAGTCAAAAGACTTTGAGAAATATAACCTTATTGACAAGGTAGTCTCATTTTCTTATAACAAATCTTTACAAAGGTGAAGGATGATACTTCAATTCATCCATTGTTTTTTACTGTAACACAGTATTAAAATTTCAAAAAATTGTCTGAATCAATTCTTAAAGTTTACGAATTAAACATAATGCATTTCAATTTAATGTATATTCCATTTACTCCCTAAAATTCTGTAATACATAAAAATTTCTTGAGATGAGATCTTTCTAAATGATTACAATATTTTCTTTATAGTTCTCTTACTAATCTTATAAATTCCATACTCATATTCAAAATTACCTTAAATGATTTTCCTTTTCAAAAAATCAAAGGTGGCAAATCCTTCTTATCTCTATCAGTGCTATTCTAACTTTTCAATGCTCTAACTTAAAAGATCTTTCTCTCCTCGCTGACAAAATGATGTTCTGGGGATTGGAGATTCTTTACATTTGGACATATCAAGGTAGTATGCACTAATTATTTAACTTTACTGCTTAACATTTCTTGCTCACCCCCAAATTTACATATTTTTAAACATGCTAATTAAGACCTGTCCAAAAACAATTTAAGGGACAATTCCCATTTTTCGTAGGTCCTTTATAAGTATAATTTGCCAAATCAATAAATAAAATTCTATTAGTCTATCAGACCAGAAAAGAGACACTAGAAAATAAGAGAAAACAATAGAACCCCTTCTCCTTCAAAAACAAGATGATTATCAGGAAAATATCCCTTTTTGCCAAAATCATAAATTTTTGGGGAAAAAAAGATCTAATTTTGAAAAGAGAGAATGGAAAGAAGATTGGCCAATCAGAACACAGAGAACAGCAGGCCTGAGAGACAACTGAAAACTTCTCTCTACATGTATTTTAAAGCAAATACATTTAAACATTCAAAAGGAATCAGAGCATTTAGAACCAGAGAGGCCCCCGAAATCCGGGGAAACCCCACTCTGCTCTTGCACTACAGGTGCCCTTTAAATATTACACAAAGAAAAAAACAACAGGATAACAACACCAAAGGTGACAAATCTTCCAAGAAACTAGCGAAAATGCAGAGAACCTTCCATTTTTCACAATACATTTTTCTATTCCAAAGTTTTGATATCTAACACCTCTTGATTATAACTATAAATAACTATAACTTTTGAGATGGCAAATAGCCAATCAAAAATCACTCAGCCTAATTGGAATATCCCCTGACCCCTATCAGTTTAGGGTAAATCAAATAACTTCAACAGCCCTAAATCTTTTCTGGGAGGGGAGTCTTTTTTTTTTTTATCCTCAATCATCCCATTATTTTTTTAAAATAATCAAATTACATATTCTAAAATGAACTTGATTATCTTGTCTTTTTGAAATTAAATAGCAATTTTTAAAATTTAACATTTTATTTTATCAAGTCTTCATGAAACAATTCTCTCTCTCTCTCTCTCTCTCTCTCTCTCTCTCTCTCTCTCTCTTTCTCTCTCTCCCTCTCTTATCTAGTACTTTTCTTAAGTCCTCTCTCAGTTAACTTCAAGATCTAGATAAGTGAGCCATGAACAAACAAGCTATCTGATCTCTTGCACCAAATACCTCCTTTTTCAGGCAATTTTAACCATGCCTGTTCATGTGCTTGTAAACTATACCCAATTTGATTATCTACTGCTTCCCATAGACCAATGCTAGAGAGCATTTCAAATGTTAATCTTAACCCTGCTGCTTCATTTCTTTTAGCCTGACTAGTACAATTCTCAAAAAATTCATTTTGCCATATTAAGTAATCTTCTGGTGTAAGAGTAGTTTTTGCTATCATGGTCCAATCTTCTGGGGTTAATATTTGTCTACCTAATATTTCTATTTTATTCAAAATATTTGGACTAGTGTTACCATATGTGCTTGTTGCTGATTTTAATTCTCTAAATGTTTTAAAATCTAAATTATTGTATTCTCTCCAAATAATCTCTAGAATCTTTGGATCAGGTGTCTCAAGTACTGGAAAAGAGAACAATAACTCTCTCAAGTTCCATGAAATCTTCTCTCCCTTATCTATTGCTTTTTTTTTTTAGGTTTTTGCAAGGCAGATGGGGTTAAGTGGCTTGCCCAAGGCCACACAGCTAGGTAATTATTAAGTGTCTGAGACCGGATTTGAACCCAGGTACTCTTGACTCCAAGGCCGATGCTTTATCCACTATGCCACCTAGCCGCCCCATCTATTGCTTTTCAAGCACTATTTGAACAATATTCAAATGCCCCTTTTCTTTGGTAACATTTTCTTATTTAGACCATAAAGGAGTAGAAGGTGGGTTATTAGAATTAGGAGGAGGTAGAGCTGGCTGGGGAGCCACTACCACTTGAAGCCCAGGAGCATCAGCCGCTATGGTAGCCTGAAGGGTTGGGACCAGGCCTACCAGAGACTCTCTGGCAAAGTGGGAGTCAGGAGGAGGATTCTACTGGCTGAGTAGGGCCCTGCTGCCTTGGCCTCCAAACCCCTCCTTCCACCTGGAAGCAGGCACGTGTCTGGAGGTGGCTTTGCAGGTAAAAACCACAACTCTTTTTTATGCTTATCTTCCTGCTGAATAGTTTGAACATCTACATCAACTTTTAATAAACTTGGAGTCAAAGGAACATCACCAGGTGAAGTCAGGCATATTTTTAAAATATTCTCCAATGAAAAGACTCATATAGGAAATGCTTCCTGACTTTCCATTTTAAAATGTTTACTCACCTGTTTCTCCACAGTTTCCCACTTTTTTCAATATTTAGTACTCCTTTTTCTGGAAAGCAAGGACAACATTTTTGTACACATTCAATAAATTCTTCCAATTGTTTTGTCATTGTTAACAAATGTCTTTATTTAACTATCTGTCTTAGCATTTTCAAATAATGTCTTCTATCATTAGACTGATCCTGTCCCATTTTAATGCCCTCTATTTTAGACCTAATGAAAAAAAATTATTTACCTTAATTCCCTGCTGTTGACCTACCTCTTGACCTGCAGGTGTCCAGATTTTCTCTTTCCTTTCAAGATTGGTTCCCCTCAGCAGTTTATGACTAGGGAAGAGATGGGGAACATCACCAAAAACAAACTAGATGATTTCAATTACATTAAATTAAAAAACTTTTGCACAGATAAAACCACTGTAACCAAGATCAAAGAAAATGTAGTAAATTGGGAAACAATCTTTAAAAGTAATGATTCTGACAAAGGACTCATTTCTAAAATACAGAGAGAACTGACTCATATTTTTTTTAAAAGCTATTCCCCAATTGACAAATGGTCAAAGGATATGCAAAGGCAATTTATAGATGAAGAGATCAAAGCAATCCATAACCATATGAAAAATTGCTCTAAATCATTAATTATGAGAGAAATGCAAATCAAAACTTATCTGAGGTACCATCTCACACCTGTCAGACTGGCCAATCTGACCAGAAAGGATAATGATCATTGTTGGAATCGTTGTGGGAAATCTGGCACACTATTACACTGTTGGTGGAACTGTGAACTCATCCAACCTTTCTGGAGAGAAATTTGGAACTATGCCCAAAGGGCAACAAAAAGGAGCATACCCTTTGATCCAGCAATACCACTACTAGGTCTATACCCTGAATAGATGATGAAAAGGGATAAAAACATCACTTGTACAAAAATATTCATAGCAGCCCTGTTTGTTGTGGCAAAGTATTGAAAAACAAGTATATGTCCTTCAATTGGAGAATGGCTTAGCAAACTGTGGTATATGTATGTCATGGAACACTATTGTTCTATTAGAAACCAGGAGGGATGAGTATTCAGAGAAGCCTGGAGGGATTTGCATGAACTGATGCTGAGTGAGATGAGCAGAACCAGAAAATCACTGTACACCATATCAGCAACATGGGGGTGATGTTCAACCTTGATGGACTTGCTCATTCCATCAGTGCAACAACTAAGGACAATTTTGCGCTGTCTGCAATGAAGAATACCCTCCGTATGTATCCAGATAAAGAGCCATGGAGTATGAACAAATTTCAAGGACTATTCCCTTTAATTCAGAAAAAAAAAACAGATATCTTATTGTCTGATCTTGTAATCTCTTATGCTTTTTGTTTCTTCCTTAAGGATTTCATTTCTGTCTCATCACTCTCAATTTGGGTCAATGTAGAACATGGAAACAAAATAAAGACTGACAGATTGCTTTCTGTGGGGGGTGGGGGGTGAGGGCAGGGAAGTAAGATTGGGAGAAAAATTGTAAAATTCAAAAACTCAAATAAAATCTTTAAAGAAAAAAGATTGGTTCCCCTCCAGGTCGCTGTCTGTCTGTCCATCTGTCCTTCTTTTAGTCTTTCCATCAGAACCTGGTCAGGCACCAGTTATAGCCTACAAAACTCTGGTATGCATCTAGACATGAATCTGAGAGTCAGGTTGGACAGAAAAACGTACCCAAACATGAAAGGTTGGGAAGTGAAAATCTACCAACTGTATTTTTGGAAACTCAAACTTTTTATAGCAAAAACTTATCTCAGGAATGACTGGTTAAAGGATACCCAGTTTTCCAATTTCCTGAGTAAATTTACAATATTTGTTCTTAGAAATCTGAATGCTTCTCTATCAAAGAAACCTTTTACAACCACCTCTGGAGCCACAGATTTGCCTAGGTCAGGGTTCACTGGTGAGCCAATGGATACATACAATGAGCAATAATCCATACATATCTTTGATGAAGAAGATCACCAAGGATATGTGAATATCACTTCCTGGGGCTGGCCCTCTACACTTTATAGTATATTTTTAGATATGGTAGAGCTAGGTCACCTTCTTTTATATTTTTTTTTCTTCAAGTCCCTAGCTATTCTTGCCCTTTTGCTGCTCCAGATGAATTTTGTACTATTTTTCCTACCTTAGTAACATAGTTAATTGGTAGTCAGATTGGTATGGCACTGAATAAGTAATTTAATTTGTGTAGAATTGTCATTTTATTATATTAGCTCAACCTGTCCATGAGCATTTGACATTTTTCCAATTATTTAGATCTGACTTTATTTGGACGAGGATAGCTTTATAGCTGTGTTCATACTGCTTCTGGGTTTGTCTTGGGAGGTATATTCTGAAGTATTGAATGTTGTCTACAGTTATTTTAAGTGGAATTTCTCTTTCAGTCTCTTGTTCTGGGACTTTGATGTTCATATATAGAAATACTGATGACTTATGTGGGGTTTCTTTATATCCCGATACTTTGCTGAAATTGTTAATTGTTTCAAGGAGGATTTTCGATGATTGTACTGGATTCTCTAGGTATACCAACAGATTTACACAAAGAGTAAAAGTTCTACTTCTTCATTGTCAATTCTGATTCCTTCAGTTTCTTTTTCTTCTCTTATGGTCACTGCTAGCATTACCAATAATATATTGAATAGTAAGGGTGATAATGAGCATCCTTGTTTCACCCCTGAATCTATTCAAAATGGTCTGACTTTAATCCCATTAAATATAATATTTGTTGATGGTTTTAGATAGATACTATTTATTTTAAGTAAACTCCACATGTTCCTAAACATTCTAATGTTTTTAATAGGAATGCATGTTGTATTTATCAAAGACTTTTTCAGCACCTATGGAGATAATCACATGATTTCTGTTGGTTTTACTATTGATATGTTCAATTATGTTGAGTGTTTTCATAATATTCTAGTATCCTTGCCTACCTGGTATAAATCTTACTTGATTGAGCTGTATTACCCTAGGAATAACTTGCTATAGTCTCATTGCTAAAATTGTATTGAAGATTTTTGCATCAATATTCATTAGGGAGATTGGTCTATAAGATTTTTTTGTCTGCTTTGGTTTAGGTATCAGCACAATGTTGGTGTCATAAAAAGAGTTAGGTAGAACTCTTCCTCTCCTGTTTTTTTAAATAGTTAATGTAGAATAAGAATTAATTATTGGTGAAATGTTCGGTAGATTTCAATTGTAAATCCATCTGGACCTGTAGACTTTTTCTTAAGGATTTTATTGATGATTTCTTCAATTATTTTTTTCTGAAATGGGGTTAATTAATTTATTTCTTCTTTTGCCAATTTGGTCAGTTTGCATTTTTGTAAATAGTCATCCATTTCACTCAAACTGTGCAAGTTATTGGCATATAGTTCAACAAATAAGCTCCAAATTATATTTTGATTTCCTCCACATTGGTGGTTAATTCACCCTTTTCATTTTTGATATTCTTAATTTGGCTATTTTCTTTCTTTTTTTTTAAATCAGATTAACAATGAGTTTATCTATTTTATTGGCTTTTCCAATAAACCAACCTTAGTTTTATTATGAGAACAACGGTTTTATTGCTTTTCATTTTATTAATCTCTCCCTTGATTTTCAGAATTTCAAATTTGATATTTAATTGGGGATGTTTAATTTGTTCTCTTTCTACCTTTGTTTAGCTACATATCCAATTCATTGATCTTCTCTTTCTCTATTTCATTCATATAGGCATTTGGAGATATAAAATTTAACCTCAAAACTGCTTTGGCTGCAACTCATAAATTTTGGTATAATATCTAATTATTATCATTTTCTTGGATGTAATTGTTATTTCTATTATTTGCTTTTTGATACACCCATTATTTAAGATAAAGTTATTTGATTTATAATAATTTCTTTCTTGATATTTGCATGACCCTTTATTACATGTAATATTTATTGCATCAAGTTTTGAAAAGTATGTATTTATTATTTTTACCTTTCAACATTTAATGTTAAGGTTTTATGCCTTAGTTCATGGTCTCTTTTCTTAAAGAAGCCTTGGAATGCAATGAAAAAGATATATTCTTTTCTAGCCCCATTGTGTTTTCTCCATAGGTCTGTCATACCTAATTTTCTAAGATTTTATTCACCTTCTTAACATCCTTCCTGCTTATTTTGTTGTTAGATTTATCTAATTCTGAGAGTAGGAGATTCAAACTAACCATTTTTAAACTTTTGGTGTCTATTTCTTTTTGTATTTCACTCAATTTTTCCTCTAGAAATCTGGATGGTATACCACTGGGTGCATATATGTTCAATAGTGATAAAGCTTCATTTCCAATGGTGCCTTTTAAGAATATGTGATTTCCTTCCTTATCCCCTTTAATGAGTTTGATTTTTGCTTTTACTTTATCTAAGATTAGGATTGGCACCTCATTTTATTTTGTTCATCTGAGGAATAATATATTTTGCTCCAACCTTTTACCATTACCCTGTGTGCATCTCTCTGCTTCAAAAGTATTTCTTGTAAACAGTATATTGTAATATTCCGGTTTTTAATCCATTCTTCTATCCACTTCCATTTTATGGGACAGTTTATCCTCATTAACATTTACAGAGGAGATTACTAATTCTGTATTTACCTCTATTCAATCTTTCTCCATTTGTACTGATTGCTTTCCTTTTCTGTTATTCCTCCTCACCAAAATTTAATACCATTTCCTTTTGACTTTTCTTTAAAAAACATTAACTTACAGTTTATTTTCACTTATACCTTCCCTTCCCTTTTATCAGTTCCTTCTTTCCTTATCTTTCCCTTTCCCAGTACCCCACTTCCCTTTAAACTTAAATTAAATTTTTAAACACAAGTTGGAATGTACTTTATTCCCTCATTGGGCTAAATCTATTGATGAGAATTTACTCAGCTTTCACATTCTCCCTTCTTTCCCTCTAAAATTTTAAATATTTTTGCCTTTTCAATTTTTATTATTTATTGATGCAGTATTATTAATCAGGTATCATCAATCACAGTTCAATTATTTGATTGCTTGAGAAGGTCCTAGTATTATCAAGTTATCCTCACAGATTGTTTACTTTATTGCTTGATAAGCATCTTTGACACAAATTGCATCAAATTATAATTAATCATTTTTTACCTTACCCCATTTTTCAAGTATCCATCAAGTACACACAATCCTTCTCACAAGTCAAAACCATATTGGTTCTTGAACTATTTTTTCCAAGTCTATTTTCTTTCACATTTTAGCTCCCTGCCCTCCCCACCCAAGGTACTTAAAACCTTGTTAAGTGAAACAAGGCCTTTTGTGTCTCCCACTTTACCACCTGTTCCCACTCACAAACCCTGTCTAATTAAGTTAGAGAATATTATAGATCTCTAAGTATGGTAGGCTCTGGAGGTCTCACCTGAGAACATTACAATGATTGTAAGTAACAGAGACTGTCTCAGATCATCTCAGTTTATGATGCCCCCATTAGACAAAGTGCTTAACACCTTGTTATTGAAGTGAGTCAAAGAATAATTACACTCTTAAGTTAAATTTAACACCCTTGCCTTTTTTTCAGGTCATTTTGTCTCAAACATAGTGATGTATCTTGGACCTCTTCTACTGAGGGGTCCAATTATACTCATATCATTTAGGTTCATTCTCTTAAATTATATTCTACCCTCTTATTATCCTTGGTGAAGTAAAGTTCTAGAGAATTAGAAGTGTTATATCTTCCCTTTTTAGGGTTGTAGACAATTTGATAGTCAACCAACATTTGTTTAAAACAATTTTGTTTTTTCAGTCTCCTTTCCATTTATCTTTTTTATGCAGGTCTTCAGTCATATATTTGGTGATTGAATTCTCTGTTCAGTTATCTTTGTGTCAGGAAATTCTAGAAGTCCTTTATTTCACTGATTAGCCATCTTTTTCCCTTTAAATGTATGTTGAATTTTGCAGGGTAGTACAGTCTGGGTTGTAATCCTAGGTTCTTAACTCTCTGAAATATATTATTCCAATTCTCCCCATACTTCAATGTTGAGTTTTATAGGTCCTGTGTTTGTCTGATTATGTTACCTTTATGTTTGAATTGTTTTCTTTGTGCCACTTGAAATATTCTCTCCTTGTTTTGAGAATTCTGGAATGTAGATATTGGAGTTTTATTTTGCTGGGCCACTCTCCACCTCCTGGACTTTACTTCCCATTTTCCCCTAAAGAGACAAACCTTCACAGAAGATCCTAAACAATGTCTTCAGTTCAAAACTTCTTTGAATCTTCTCTTCCTTGATGGGATATGTAGTTTGAATGTCAGAATAGAGACTTCATTTATCTTTGGTAGAAAAAGGCTCTAGGAGAATGTTAGCTTCGTGTTCCCATCTTGGTTCCTCCCCGGAATTTTCACATATAATATCTGTTGTTGGTTTTGTAGAGAAAGAAATTACTTATTATTTTAAGGAAAACTCCATTTATTCCTAAACTTTCTAATATTTTATAGGAATGAATGTTGTATTTTATCAAAGACTTTTTCAGCACCTATTGAGATAATCATATGATTTCTGTTGGTTTTGCTATTGATATGTTCAATTATGTTGAATTAATATTCTACCATCCCCATCTACCTGGTATAAATCCTACTTGATTAAGCTGTAGAGCAATAAATTCTTGCAGTCTCATTGCTTAAATTTTATTTAAGAATTTTATATCAATATTCATTAGCAAATTTGTATATATTTTTTTATTTTGTTTTGTTTTCCTGATTCAGGTTTCAGCACTATGTTGGTGGCATAAAAGGAGTTTGGCAGAACTCCTTATTCTCCTGTTTTTTTAAATAGTTTATGTAGAATAAGAATTAATTGCTCCTTAAATGTTTGGTAGAATTCACTTATGAAACTATCTGGACCTGGAGACTTTTTCTTAAGGAATTCTTTGGTAGTTTTTTTCAATTTTTTTTTTCTGAACCAGGGTTATTTAAGTAATTTATTTCCTCTTCTGTTAATCTGGACACTTTGTATTTTTGTAAATATTCTTCCATTTAACTCAGATTATCTAATATATTGGCATGCAGTTCAGGAAAGTAGTTCTGAATTAGCTCTTTAATTTCTTCCTCATTTGTGTTTAGTTCACCCTTTTCTTTTTTTGATACTGGTGCTTTGGTTATATTCTTTCTTTTTTTTTAAATCAAGTTTACCAAAGATCTATTTTTTTGGCTTTTTCATAAATACAACTCTTTATGAGATCAATAGTTTTCTGGCTTTCCATTTGATTAATCTCTCCCTTGATTTTCAGCATCTCTAATTTGGTATTTAATTGGGGATCTTTAATTTGTTCTTTTTCTAGCTATTTTACTTGCATGCCCAATTTATTGATCTCCTCATTCTTTATTTTATTAATAAAAGCATTTAGGGATCTGAACATTCCATTCCAAACTGTCTTGGTTGCATCCCATAAGTTTGGCATGATGTCTCATTTTTATCATTTTTGTATCTAATAATTGATCATTTCTATTTTTGCTGTTTCTTTCACCCATTATTTTAGATAAAGCTAATTTAAAATTAATTCTTGATTTTTCTTTCCATGACTTTTTAATACTTGCAATTTTTATTTCATCATAGTCTGAGAAATGTGTATTTATTATTACTGCCTTTTTGTATTTGTGTATAAGTATTTTTGGTATATGTTCCAAGTATTTCCAAGAAAACAGTATATTGATTTCTATCCTCATTAAATTCTCTCTAGAGGTCAATCATATCTTGGTTTTGGGTTTTTTTATTTTTTTATTTTTCAAGGCAATGGGGTTAAGTGGCTTGCCCAAGGCCGCACGGCTAGGTAATTATTAAGTGTCTGAGGCCAGATTTGAAATCAGGTACTCCTGACTCCAAAGCCAGTGTTCTATCCACTGTGCCACCTAGCTGCCCCTATATCTTCGTTTTTAAAGATTTCATTCACCTTCTTAACATCCTCCTTCTTTATTTTGTTGTTTTGCTGTCTGTATCTCCTTGTAATTCACTTAGCTTTTCCTCTAGGAAGGTAGATGCTATACCACTAGGTGCATACATGTTTAGTAATGATCTAACTTCATTACAAATGGTTCCTTTTAAGAAGATGTAGTTTCCTTTCTTATCCCTTTTAATGTGATTTATTTTTGCTTTTACTTCATCTGAGATTAGTATTGCTACCCCTGATTTTTTTTACTTCAGCTGAGGCATAATATATTTTACTCCAACCTTTTACCTTTATCCTGTGTGCATCTTTCTGCTTTAAGTGTGTTTCTTGGAAACAACATATTGTAGGATTATGGTTTTAAAACTATTATGCTATCTGCTTCTGTTTACATTTCCAGTTAAGATGAATAATTCTTTATTTCCCTCCTTTCTATCTTTCTCCATTTTTATTTTTCTCTTTCCTTTTCTCTTATTCCTCCTCTCCAAAATTTTAATACCTTTCTCCTTTGACTTTTAAAATTTTGTCCATGTTTATTTTCATCTATACCTTCCACTTCTCTTTTGTCAGTCCCTTCTTCCCTTATTTTTTCCTTTCTCAGTCCCTGACTTCCCTGTAGATTTGGGTACATCTTTAAATCCATGTGTGAATATATATTATTCCGGTCGTCCTGGGTTAAACCTGTTGAACAGAATTTATTCTGCATTCACATTCTCCCTTCTTTCCCTCCAAAATTATAAATCTTTGTGTTTATTCTCTTGGTGTTTTTTTTTATTGCTCTGGTATTATTAATCAGGTATTATCAATCACAGTTTGATTATTTGATAGCTTGATAAGCTCTTATTGCTATCAAGTTATCACCACAGATTTTTCCTTGATTGCTTAATAAGCAGCATTGTCCCCTATTACATCAAATTATAATTATAATCATTTTTTAACTTACCTTTTGAAATATCTTTCAAGTACACACAGTCCTTGTCAAGAGCCCAAGTAACATCCAAAACCATATCATTTCTTAAACTATTTGTGCCCCTCCCCCAACCTATTTTCTCTCACACTTTAGCCCCCCCCACACACCCTTTTTCAGGGTTCCTAACCCCTTGTTAAGTCAAGAGAGTCCTATTTACACTTAAGCTTTACTCCCACCCCCCAGGGTATTTAACCCATTGTTAAGTGAAAACCAATTAAGTGAAACCCTGATCTAATTATTTGCAAGAATCTTAAAATATCTCTAAGTACTGCAAGGCTCTGAAGGTCTCACCTGAGAATTTTAAAGATGATTGTAAGTAACAGGAGACACGGATTCAGGATCTACCAGTCTTTGAGTCCTGCATTAGACAAAGTGCTAAGCACAGTAGAAACAATTTGATGGTCTTGACCAACATTTGTTTTGGTTTTTTTCTTCCCTTTTCATATATCTCTTTTTAATTCAACTCTTAAGTGATGTATTTGGCAATTAAATTTTTTGTTCAGTTCTGTTATTTGTGTCAGGAAATTCTGGAATTCCTCTATTTTGTAGAGCATCCATATTTATCCCTGACAGCATATAGTGAATTTTTCAGGGTAGTACAATTTGGGGTGTAATCCTATTCCAGGTTTTCCTATCCTTTAATGTTGAGGCTTATAGGTCCTGTACAAATCTGATTCTGTTTTTGTTGTTGTTGTTGTTGTTGTTTTGGTTTTATTTTTAGAGTTTTTTTCAAGGCAATGGGTTTAAGTGGCTTGCCCAAGGCCACATTGGCTCTGTAATTATTAAGTGTCCTAGGTTGGATTTGAACTCAGGTATTCCTGACTCCAGGGCCAATGCTCTATCCACTGTCCTAGCCACCCCCTGATTCTGTTTTCTTGTATTTAAATTGTTTTGTTTTGTTTTTTTTTTTGCTGCTGGCAATATTCTCTGCCTTATTGGGAAATTTGGAATTTTACTATAACATCCTTTGGAGTTTTTATCCCGGGGTATCTTTCTGGAGGGGTTTTGTGGATCCTTTCAAGGGTTACATTGTTTTTTTGTTCTAGTAGATTTATTCAGTTTTTCCTTATAATTTCCTGCATGAAATTTATCAAGTTCCTTTTTTGATCTAGGCTTTCTAGCAGTCTGATGATTTGCAGATTGTCTCTCCTAGATGTATGTTCCAGGGCATTCTGCTTTCCTTTACTTTACAAATTCTTCAATTTTTTTTTTTCTTCTTTTTATTTTGTTTGATGAAATCTTATAGTCTTGTAGATCCATTAGTTTCTATTTTTTTCATTTCTAATTTTTATGGGGTTTATTTTCTTCTATTAGCTTTTGTTGGTTTTCACCATCTTTTCAAGTTGGTTATTTTTACTTTTAATGGAGTTAATTTCTTTGATCAATTTTTCATAATTTTCCTGCATGACTTTCATTTCTTTGTATTTTTTTTAGGTTTTTCTTTTTTGCATGGGGTTAAGTGGCTTGCCCAAGGCCACACAGCTAGGTAATTATTAAGTGTCTGAGACTGGATTAGAACCCAGGTACTCCTGACTCCAAGGCTGGTGCTTTATCCACTACTCCACCTAGTTGCCCCTATGACTCTCATTTCTTTTACTAATTTTTTTGTCTTCCTTTCTTCTTTGGTTTTTAAATTATTTTTAAGCTCTTCAATGAGGTTTTGTATTTGAGTAACAATTTATAGACTTTTGATACTTTCACTGTGAGTGATTATTCACTGCTTTCTTTTTCAGATGTGGCATTGTTATCACCTTTGTATGTAAATTAGTTTTCCATAGTGAGTATTCTTTTAGCTTTTTTGCTCATCTTTGTTATTTTGGCTCTGGTCCTGGGATATAAGGAGTATAGATCCAAGGTTTTTTTTTTCTTGAGACTGGAATCTGATCCCTAGCTTGTTGACCAAGATGTTGTCTATGCAGTCCAAGCCTTGCCTTTGCACAAGTTTGTTTCTTCTTTATGTCCAGCTTCCAACTTGACAGTGGTTTTTTCTAACCCAGTCCTGTCTTTTACCCTATGATCCCAGGGTTCAGCTTTTGTTTGGGCTTGGAATCCCCCCTGCTGGCTTGATATCTAACTGCCAGACCTCTGCTGTTGTTAAACTGTTGGGACCTCGATTACTCTGTGACTAAAAGCCTCATGCAGGCTTTCCCACTCTCTCACCGCCTAGGCTTCACTTCCCCCTTCCTCCCAAAGAAACAGAACTTCACTAAAGATCGTCCCCAGTGTCTACAGTTGTGAAAACTTCTTTGAATAGTCTCTTTTTCCTGGTGGGATCTGTAGTTTGAATGTCAGATTAGAGGTTCCAATTATTTTTGGTGGGGAAAAATTCCAGGATTATGTTAAATTCATGCTGCCATCTTGGCTCCACCTGGAAGGTCCCTGGTCTTGGGTATTTCTAAGTGTGATGACACTATATTTGGATTGTTCTCAACATTCTCCTCTTAACCTAATCATTTTGGAATTTGGCATTGTTAAAACTCTAAGTTTTCCTTCTAGTAGGATCTCTCCCCAGTGGTAATGAGTAAAATTTTTCTTTTTCTACTTTTCCCTCTTATTCTCATTTTTTAATTATTTCTTGCAAAATTAAATCAATTTATTTTTGTTCATATCTTTTAAGTAGCCCAATTGTTCTTATTTATTGTTCTTGATCTCTTTTCCAAATCATTACTTTTCTTGTGAGATATATCATGTTCATTTCTATTTTTTCATTCGTTTAATTTTGTTTTATTATTTATCGTTCTTTTATAACATCAATAGTTAATCCTTGTCTAGTTCTAAATTTCGTTGAGTTGTTTTCTTCCTGTTGATTCTGGATCTACTTTTTCATTTAAGTTGACTTACTTTTTATAATCTTCTTGCTTTTTCTTGTGATTTTTTTTCATAAAAAAAGATTTTCTTCAATTTCTATTATTTTATCTTTAAAGTTGCTTTTTTGAGTTCTATGAATTCTTTTTGGACCAATATCCATTTGATTTTACTCTTTTAGATAAGGGAAGCTTTTTTGCTTTGTTTCGTTTTTAATTTCTGCAGATTTCTTCCACAAACTTGACAAAAAAGAGTCTTTAAGGTGTATAAGGAACAGGAAAAATCAATAGGAATAGAGAATATTCTCTGAGAATAACTCCTGATTTAATTTTTTTTCATCCTCAACAGTTTGTTGTTCTAGTCACCTCTAGTTCTGGGATGTGGAAAATAGTGCCTCTGGCCTTAGGTCCTTCTTATTCTTATCTTTTGAGTTTTGTCCTAGACAATCCCTGGACTCCTTTCCCATTTAAAGTCATACACTTCTCCACACTTTTCTGGGAATGATCTTATTCTCTGTGAACTCTACAGTGGCTTTAATCTTCAATTCTTCTCTTTGGTATGGAACCAAGAACTCAAATCTCATAAAAGTGCCTGTAAGCAGCAGTGTTCCCATACCACTGTCTCTGCATTCTCCAGACATATGTTGGTTCCTTTCATCCAGGTCCATGTCTTGGCAACAGGAGGACTTGGAGTACCTTTGTCAGCAGAAATTCCCTCAGTCTTAATGCCCCCCCCCCCCCCAACCAGGTACCATATTTGCCATATGCTTCAGGAGGTAAAAATTCTTTTGATTGAGGTTTAGGCTAATCTCAATTTAACTGCTCTCTGGACAAATGGTTTCAGTGGAACTAGCCTGGAGGTATTTACATTTTACACAGGCTGACACTCTATCCTATAATCTTTGTTTAGATCTCTCTATTGACAATTGTTTGCAAGAGAACCATTGCTCTACTTCTATTTTTATTGATTTTTGCTGTTCCATATATCTAAGAGTCTTTTTTGTCAAGTTTTTGGAGGAAATCTGCAGAGATTAGAATTTTCTGACCTAGTCCAGCATCTTCCCCTTTTCAATATATATATATATATATATATATATATATATAAAATATATATATATATACATACACACATAAATATTACACATATATATTTATATATGCATACATGTTAGAGATTATGAAAGCTGGAAAATTTCAGGTCTTTTTATTCTTCTATAGTCTTCCTAATGGATTTGTTTTCTCCCATTTTACTTGCCCAAAGAAGGAATATAAACTAGTGTCATCTTTCCTTTACACTTTGGCAATTTCATTCTATGTACATGAGAAACTATTATTCTAAAATTACATAGAATGTGAAAGTGCAGCAAGCATGGTTCAAAAGTTAGAGCAATAAAGAAAGTGAGGCAAAAGAAATTATTTTTACATGTAGGAAAGGACTTCCTTTCCAGAGATCAACCTCCCTCTTCAATGCTTCACTTTCATCTCCTCTTGCTCTATTCCTCTATTCTTTCCTTGTGTCAGTCAGGTTCACCCAGATGCTATAGTGATAGATGATATACCCTCTATGACCATCATTGTATGCTATAAATGTGGATGATACTCTGAATACCCCAGATGTGCTTTATTTTGACTTAATTTATTTCAGGTGCTAACAGATGATTTAGATACAACTTTTTAAATTACAAAGGTGACTTTTAGTTGGGACCATACTGGAAAGAGTTGAGAATGTGATGTTTTAATTCAATATATCAATAAATCATTCAAAAAGCATTTATTGAGTGCCTAGTATTTGCCAAATCTTCCCATGGAAGTGTAAGGAAGCCAGAAGCAAATTTTTATTGTGGACCTTCAAGATTCACTGCAAAGTGTTTGATCATGCTGAACTAATCATACAGCTCCTTTATTTGTCCAATGTGGAGTTTGTTTCTAAGTCCTCTTCTTACAGGATCCAATTCACTATTGTTTGAAGCAATTTGTTTATTGAGATATTGGTGAAAACAACATCAGAACCTTCTAACACCTAGTCTTTTGAATTTTGCAATGAACAAATTATAATGGTCTTCTGCATAGAATTGGATAAATAAGCTGAAATTATATCAGTGTAGTGATGTAATTAGTGTAAGAAACCCTTTGAAAGGAAATTTTTAGACCAAAGAGTATCAACCCTTTCCCTGCAACTCACATTCTTTCAAGAATTTCCTTAGGCATTGAAAATTTAAATGATTTTGCCTATCACACAAGGCCAAATCTTATCACCATGTTATCTTACTAAGCTTTTTACTATGAAAATAAAGCTTTTGTCATTAGTGAACCAAAGATTTAGCATGAAATGTCCCTCTTTCTATAGTCAAAGAACAGCTTTTACTTACTAAGGGAGTTACTAAATTCACATTGAGAAGCTGTTAAGTGATTCATTATAGGCACAGAAATCAAGAAGGTTCAAGTTCAGATCCAGTCTCAGACACTTATGGCCTATATAGATCCTGGACAGGTAATTTAATTTCCATTTGCCTCAGTTTTCTCATATGTAAAATGGAGATAATGTACACAATAGAGGTATGCAATGTACCTCTTAGGGATGCTGTGAGGATCAGACAAAATAACATATGTAAAGCATCTGGCAAATAGTATTAAATGTTTTATTATGACTATTTTATTATTTTATAAGTATTTCAAATATACATGTTAGTAAAGGGACAATAACCTTATATGAAATTTAGGGGGGGGAAAGCAACAAATATATTCAAAAGGTAAACTCTGAACATGGGATTGTGCTAAAACCTGATGGACCAAATAGAGTGTATCTTGGCATGAAGCTAGTCAGCTTTCAAATTGAATTTTGATATCCATTTGCCAGAGAAGAAATCACTGAAAAGGAGGCACATTATATTTAATTGCAGTTCACTACTTGGTTTTTTTCTCAGGCATCAAAATCAAAAGGAAAATGACTGTAATGCAATGAGCAAATGTTTCTGTACTTGGCTTAAAATGTGAGCTTTCATCTTTAATAAGTGAAATTCCCACCACAAACCCCAAGATTTTAACTACACTTTATCAACTTTATTTTTCTAAAATTGATGCATTATTGTTATCTTAAAAAGCAGTCACTTGAATGTCAGAAATATTTTTTTCATGAGCAGAGAACAGCATATTGAGTATATATCTGTTTTCTCTAACTTTACCTGCTAAACTACTAATATGACTTTTTTTTTCTTGTTATAAGAATGGATATATGTACTTAGGTTGGAAATTAGAAAAAACATTCAAACAAAAATGTATAGGCAGATTTTCATTACTGTTATGCAGTCCTTGGAAAATTCTCTTTCATTTCTACGTAATATTCAAACTAAACTATAAGCAATTATTATGAAAAGATTATAACTGGACATTTTTAAATTTCAAGAATATCCTTTTACTTTTCATTCTAAGAGATTTCTTGGTGAGTGGGTAAATATTTATTCCTCTGTACAAAATTATTTTTCAAATAGCAAGTTTAATTAAGAGTCATCTGTGCCCCATAATTGATAGTTTATAATCAAGGATGGACATTTCTTAAAATAACCTCAGGAAATGGAGGTGAGAAAGTGGATAATAAAATGACCAGTCAAGTGAATGCATAATACAATCCTTCATAAAACACTGAAAAGCAATTATAACAATGAAGAATAATTTACATATATAATGAGACTTTCAAATTTTAAATACATGTAGCAGTAACTCTTGGGCTATTTATGGCTTATAAGACACTATTGCTGGTAAAGCAAACAGAACTAGGACATCAGAAATTCAGTAACCTCTTCTTTGAAAATTTTGTGATGATTCTTTTGCATAATTAAGTGTTTTGGTTAATTGAGAAGAAATCAATTTATTTTTTCCAAAAATAATTTAATTCCCTTTAGCTGTCTATCTTAGCAGTTCAAGATTCCCATTGGATGATTTGAAACAGTTAACAACAAAGAGAGGCAAGTGATAATTGTGTGTATACATACATAGATATAAACATACACACATTTTATATATATATATATATATATATAATATATATATATATATATATATACAGAGAGAGAGAGAGAGAGATATGATAACCATTAATTCTAAATGGATATAACAGCAAAAACAATTTCTAAGCTTTTCCCCAACCAGCATGCAGGCCCAGTGTGATCTGTGATAGCCTTGTTCCCACTCTTTAATTTCTGACTGAAAAAACTTCCCTTTGCAGGGCAGAAATGTGATTCTGTACCTGACAGAGTGAAGTTGAATTTTGGACTCTTAAAGAACTTCATCTTTCAGACTTCTGGGATTTCTTCTTCAAAAATTTCCTGAATGATTATATATGTCTACTAGAGTGCTATATCTGTGACTAGCTCATTTTATTGATTCCACCAGAAAAAAACACTGTTGTAGTTGAATATAGTTGCACAGTGTAGAATAGGGACAATTTATGTATAACTAACTAGGATTGATCCAAATATGCCCCTCAGTATACTAAACATAGAGGATACAAAAGCAAAAATGAAATGTTCTCTAAAGTCACCATGTGTTAAAGGATTGGGAAATTGATGAGAAATGGTCTTAGATTAAGTTATTTACACTTCACTTCAGTCTTTTTTTTAACATAAATATTTTTTTACTTCCAGCCAAGATGGCAGAGAGAAGACAGGATCAGTCCTAAAGACTTCTGATCTTCCCTCGTAAATAATATGAAACAAACTTCTCAATAGAAATCTGATTGACAAAATCCAGAAAGAAAATCCAGGAGAAAGAACATCTACGTCATGATTTGTCTTCAGCAATCATGGGTGAATCTGGTCACAGAGGGTGGACTCTGCTGGTAGCACAGACTGGTTGAAAGCCTGGAAGCCTGGATTAGCATTGGATTAGACTGATCAGTGGCAGGCCTGGAGCCTGGAAGCCTGAGGGCCTGAGAACTGCACTGACTTGAGCAATGGTGGGGCTAGAGCTTGGTGGGCACCAGGGGCTCGGTACAACTAGGGAGCAGAGGCATTAGTTGTGGTGCTGACAGTTTGGAACTTGGGGGGAGGGACAGAGGGAGAATTCCATTGTGGGAGAGTTACAAACAGTCCAGGGGAACTCAGAGTTCACACCTCCATTTCAGCTGAAGCCTCTTCCCAGGACAAACACAATTACAGCCCACCTTCCACCCCAGGTTAAGGTGAAGCAGCAGAAGGAGCTCATCTGTGAATAGGGAGAGCAATGACCTCACTCTATGGTAGAGGTCACCATTGATCATAGATAAAAGTATTCAACAGCTTCAGCCACAGCCTCCAGGCCAAGAGAGAGGGTATCAATCAAGGTCACAGACACTCTAGAGAAAGCACCCATCACCCCCTACTGTCCAGCTGGACATATCACATTCAGTGAGTAAAACCTCTAGGGATTCCAACACCAAACCTCTGTGAATAGACCACTCCCCAACACAAAGTCTTAGGATAATGAATAAAGACCAGTGCAAAGGAAGGTCCACAGAAAAATTCTTGGAAGGCCAAGACACTAACTCAGAGAGACCTAGAACCTTTGAGGAGAATATGAGCTGCTCTCTAGCACAGAAAAATCTTCTTGAAGAAATGAGGAAGAAGTTTCAAAATCAACTGCAAAATATGGGAGAGAAAATTAACAGCTTGCAAAGAGAAAACTATTCTCTCAATACTACAATTGCACAATTATAAAACTCTTACAAATATAGAATTGACCAGTTGGAAAAGGAATTGCAAAAAGTAAATGAGGAAGTCTTCTCTAAAAAAAGAATTGAGTCCATGGAAACTAAAGAGACAGCAAGAATCTGTTAAACAAAACCAAAATAAATTTTTAAAAGATGGAAGAAAATGTAAAATACCTCATCATGACCATGAGAATAGACCGAGAAGGCACAATCTGAGAATTATAGGCTTTCGTGAAAATATTGAAGAAGAAATAAAAGCCTGGACTTAATATTACAGGATTAAATGATGGAAAATTCGGGACTAGAGGGCAAAAGAGTTATTGAAAGAATACATCAATCCCCTCCAGAAAGAGATCCTAAAATGAAAACACCAAGGAATATTGTGACCAAATGCCAAAATTATGACATAAAAGAGGAAAAATCCTGCAAGCAGTCAGAAAAAAAAAATTTAAATACAAAGAAGCCACAAGGATTATACAGGACCTGGCTGCATCAACATTAAGGGATCAAAGGACCTGGAATGAGATATTCTGAAGAGTAAGGGAACTTGGAATGCAGCCAAGAATCCACTATCCCACAAAACTGAGCCTTCTCTTCCATGTGAAAATATGGTCATTTAACAAATTGGGAGACTCAACAATTCTTGATGAAAAGACCAGAGCTAAAGAAAATTTGGACACCAAACAGGAGGTTCAAGAGACACATGAAAAGGTAAAAAAGGTGGGGGGGGGGGGAGGGTAAAGAGCAAAAAAAAAAAAGCAGAACAAAACTACTATCCCATAAAATGAAACTGGCTATATCCCAGCATGGGAAAAAGATTCTCATAACTCTTGAGAACTGTAACTCTAACAGAGAATATACTTTTCCAGAAGTGAAGGACACTAATGCTTTATCCATAAGACTGCTATCCAACTGGAAAAAACTACCTATACACCTATTTGGTAGAAAGACTCTAATAACTCTCAAGAATTGTAACTCCAGTGGTGGCTAGGAGGTGCAGTGGATAGAGCACTGGCCCTGGAGTCAGGAGTACCTGAGTTCAAATCCGGCATCAGACACATAATAATTACCTAGTTGTGTGGCCTTGGGCAAACCACTTAAACCCACTTCCATGCAAAAATACTTTAAAAAAAAGAATTGCAAGGGGGCGGCTAGGTGGCACAGTAAATAGAGCACTGGCCTTGGAGTAAGGAGAACCTGGGTTGAAATCTGACCTCAGACACTTAATAATTACCTAGCCATGTGGCCTTGGGCAAGCCACTTAACCCCTTTGCCTTGAAAAAGAAAAATCTAAAAAAAAATAATTGTAACTCTATTATACAGAATTTACTTAGCCAGAAGTGATGGATACTCAAGATTTTCTGAGACTCAGTTACAATGATTTAAAAACACTAACTCCTTAAAAAGGAGGACTGGAAGGGGACAAGGAATAAATGGGGGAAATCTCATTACATTAAGAGGTTCAAAAGAGCAATTTTAATACAGTGGAAGCAGGGAGGAGATGAGAAACACCTGAATGTTTCTCTCATCAGGCTTGGCTTAAAGACTTATACACACAATCAAGTTACTTAAGTAACATGTTACATTTCAAGTATTAAAATGGAAAAGGGAGAGGACATAGACAGGGAGGGGAAGAAAAAAGGTTAATTAATATCAGGAAATGAAGGAAAAAAGGGAAAGGGGAAAGAAAGAGGAGGAGCTGGATATAAGAGGGTAATGCCACTGAAGGTGACAAAATTCAGAAACAAAATACTGAGGAATATGGATAAAGTGAAAAAAGGGGGAAAATACAACCAGAAGGAATATAGTATGGAGGGAAATAAAGAGTTAGTAACTTTGAATGTAAATGGAATGAACTCTCACATAAAATATAAGTGAATAGCAGAGTAGATTAAAACCAAGAATCCTACAATATGCTGCTTAACTAATTTGAAGCAGAGAGATACATATAGAGTAAAGGTAAAAGTCTGGAGCAAAATAAATTTTGCTTCAGCTAAAGTGAAATAGCAGGGGACCAATCCTTATCTTAGACAAAGCAGCTGCAAAAATAGATAAAGTTAGAACATAAGGAAGGAAATTATATCCTCCTAAATGATAACATACATAATAAGGTGATTTCAATACTGAATATGTGTGCAATGGGATAGCATCCAAATTCTTAGAGAAGCCTGAAGGAAATATAGGAAGACATAGACAGCAAAATTCTATTAGTGGGAAACCTCAACCCCCCACTCTCAGATTTAGATGAAACTAATCATAAAATAAACACGAAAGAAGTTAAGGAGGTAAATAGATATGTTATAAAACCTAGATATGACAGACTTATGTAGGAAGTTGAAAGGGGATAGAAAGGAATGTACTTTATTTTTGTGCAGTACATGAGACTTACACAAAAATTGACCATGTAGTAGAGCATAAGAACCCAATGATCAATTTCAGAAAAGCAGAAATAGTGGATACATCTTTCTCAGATCATAATGCAAGAAAAATCATGTGCAATATTGGTCCAGGGAGATATAGACCCAGAACTAACTGGAAACTAAATAACCTCATTTTAAAAGATGAGTGGATCAAACAACAAATTACAGAAACAAATACTTCATCCTAGATAATGACAATAATGAAACAACATACCAAAATCTATGTGATTCACTCAAAGTGACTGTGAGGTTTATATCATATCTTTACATTCCTACATGCACAAATTAGAGAAAGACGAAATCAATGAATTAAATATACAACTAAAAAAAATTAGAGAAAGAACAAAGAAAAACCCGCAATTAAATAGAAATTTAGAAATCCTAAAAAAGTAAAGGAAAAATTAATAAAGGCAAAAGCAAAAAACCTACTGATTTAATAAATACAGATGAGTTGGTTTTATGAAAAAAACAATAAAATTCATAAACCTCTCATCAATTTGATTAAAAAGGAAAGAATACCAAATTGCTCATATCATAAAAGAAATGAGGGAGAAATTAAAGTAATGATTTGGAATTATATTGTCCAACTCTACGCCAATAAATCTGACAATCTTAAAAAAGGACAGATATTTAAAAAATATATTTCCCATTTCACATGAAGAGGAAATTAAATACCCAAACAATCCTATCTCAGAAACAAAATTCAACAAGATGTTATTGAAATCTCTAAGAAAAAATCTCCAGGGCCAGATGGATTCATAAATGTATTCTATCAAACATTTAAGGAACAATTAGTTCCAATTCCTTATTATCTCTCTGGAAAAATAAGTGAAGACTGAACTCTGCCTAAGTCTTTCTATGACACCAATATGGTGCTAATGCCTAAACCAGGAAAAGTTAAAACAGAGAATGAAAATTATAGACCTATCACCCTAAGGAATATAGATGCAAAAATCTTAAATAAAATCTTACCAAAATGATTACAAGTTATCACTAAGATAATACATTATGACTAAATAGAATTTATCATAGGTATGGAAGGTTGGTTCAATATTAGGAAAACTGTTACTATAACTATATCGATAACAAATCTATCAGAATTCATATGATGATATCAATAGATGCTAAAAAAGCTTTTGACAAAATACAGCACCCACTCTTACAGAAAACACTAGAGAATGTAGGAATAAAAGGACTGTTCTTAGAATAAGAAGCAGTATCTGTCTGAAACCATCTTTAAACTTAATATGCAATGGGATAACCTAGAGGTATTCCTAATAACATCAGGGGTGAAACGAGGATGCGCATTATGACCACTACTATTCAATATTGTATTATAAATGTTAGCTTCAACATTAAAAGAAGAAAAAATAAATTATTGGAATTAGATTTGGGAAGGAGGAAACAAAACATCCACTCTGCAGATGACATGATGGTATACCTAGAGAATCCTAAAAAATCATCTAAAAAATTACTGGAGGGGAGAGGTGGCATAGTGGATAAAGTACCGGCCCTGGAGTCAGGAGTACCTGGGTTCAAGTCCGGTCTCAGACACTTAATAATTACCTAGCTATGTGGCCTTGGGCAAGCCACTTAACCCCATTTGCCTTGCAAAAAAAAAAAAAAAAAACCTAAAAAAATATTACTGGAAACAATTACCTACTTTTAGCAAAGTCCCAGGAAGTAAAATAAACCCTCATAAATCCTCAACCTTTTCATATATGACTATCAAGATACAGCAGAAAGAGCTTGAAAGAGAAATCCCATTCCAAGTAACCTCAGACAAAATAAAATACTTTGCCAAGGCAGACTCAGGGACTTTTTGAAAACAATTACAAAATACTTCTCACACAAATCAAATCTGATTTAAATAACTTGGCAAACCACAACTGCTCATGGATTGGTCAAGCTAATATAATAAAAATGACAATTCTATCAAAACAAAACAACCTGTTTAGTGCCCTATAAATCAAAATTCCAAAAAAAATTGCTTTAATGAGTTAGAAAAACTTGTTAGTAAATTCATATGGAGAAATCAAAAGTCAAGAATTTCCAGGGACTCAATAAAAAGGGTGTAAAAGAAGGTGGCTTAGCCTTACTAGACCTAATATTATATTATAAAGCATTAGTCATCAAAACCGTATGGTATTGGCTAAGAAATAGAGTGGTGGAAAAATGGAATAGACTAAGTGCAATAGTAGTAAATGCTTATAGTATTCTGCTATTTGATAAACCCAAAGAGTCCAACTACTGGAAGAGAGTCTGGAAGAATCTTAGTCTAGATCAACACCTCACACCCTCTACCAAGATAAGTTCCAAATGTATACAGAATTTAGAAATAAAAAACAATATTACAAGCAAACTAGAACATCAAGAAGAAGTTTACCTGTCAGATCTATGAAAAGGGAAGCAGTTTATGACCAAGGAAGAGATGGATAATATCACTAAAAAGAAACTAGATGATTTTAATTACATTAAATTAAAAAAAAAATATTCTTACACAGCCAAAACCACTGTAACCTAGATCAAAAGAAAATTAGTAAACTGGGAAACAATTTTTATAACTATTATTTCTGACAAAGGAATCATTTCTAAAACATATACAGAGCTGAGGCAAATTTTTAACAAAAAAAGCCATTCCCCAATTGACAAATGGTCAAAGGGTATGCAGAGGCAATTTATAGCTGAGGAAATCAAAGTAATCCATATTCATATCAAAAATTGCTCTAAATAATTACTTATTAGGGAAATGCAAATTAAAGCATCTCTGAGGTACCACCTCATATGTCCCAGATTGGCAAATATGACCAGAAAGGACAATGATCAGGCATGGAAGGGATGTGGGAAATCTGGGACACTAATACATTGTTGGTGAAGCTGTGAACTAATCCAACCTTTCTGCTGAGCAATTTGCAATTGCAAACAAAGAGCAACAAAAATGTGCATACCTTTTTGTCCAGCAATACCACTATTGCGTCTATAACCTAAAGAGATTGTGGAGAAGGGTAAAAACATCACTTGTACAAAAATATTAATAGCTGCCCTGTTTGTAGTGCCAAAGAATTGGAAATTAAGTGAATTTCCTTCAATTGGGGAATGGTTTAGCAAACTGTGGAATATTTATTTCATGGAACACTATTCCATGGAACACTATTCTAGTAGAAACCAAATGGGAGGGAAATTCACAGAAGCCTGGAATGAATTGCATGAACTGATGCTGAGCAAGATGAGCAGAACCAAAATAACATTGTACACTCTAATAGCAACATGGAGTTATGAACAACCTTGATGGACTTGCTTATTTCATCAGTGAAAAAATCAGGGACAATTTTGTGCTAACTGCAGTGGAGAATGCAATCTGTATCCAGAGAATAATTGTGGAGTTTGAACAAAGACCAAAGATTATTATCCTTAATTAAAAAAAAAAACAATCTTTTATGTAACTTTGCTATCTCTTATATTTTATTTTTTTTCCTTAAGGATATGAATTCCATCGCATCGCATTCAACTTAGATCAATGTATATACCATGGAAACAATGGAAGGACTAGCAGACTGCCTTCTGTGGGGATTTGGGGGAGGGAAGCAAGTTTACGGGAATAATGGCAAAACTCAAAATAAATAAAATTGTTCTAAGAAAAAAATATACTTGTTTGAAATAACCTCTAAGACAATGTTAGAGAATGTGACTGATATATCAAATTCAGAACCTTCATAATATTCTTCAGCAATTTTTCTAATAATTGCCTAAAATTATATATGTTCCAATTTGAAAATTCTTAAGTGGCAAACATAGTATTTGATTATATGATTTAGATAAAATTTCTATAACTTTAATATTCATTCAAATATAAGTGAAGAAAAGGAAGCTGTTTTTGTTTGTTTTCCTCTTCCTCTCCCCACTGAATTGACCAAATTTATTTTGGAGTCATTGGATATAATATTTCATCCATTACACCTAAACTGGAATTGTTTGACAAAAATGCCATTAAGACTATGCAATTCTATCTTTAAAATAGTTTTATAAAGTTGAAACAAGTAATAATTTAAATGAAGAGTAAGATATAAAGCAAGATTCTGGGAAAAATGTAAAACTCAAAATAAAATCTTTCTTGAATAAATAAAATACATAACAGAGGCAAGAAAAAGCTTTTGCAATGGAGTGGAAGGGGTAAGGTGAGGGGGAATGAGTGTGTGTTCATCCTCATCAAAAGTCACTCAGAGAGGAAATAAGATATACACTCCATTGGGTATAGAAGTCTTTCTCATCTTAGAGGAGAAAAAGGAGAGGGAAAGGATGGGAGAAAGGGGACAGGGGAAAGGAGGAGTGCTGTATGTGATAGAAGAGAAGGAAGATCGTGGTAAAGGGTAATCAGATGCAACGTACCTTTGAGCAGGTACAAGGTGAAAGGAAAGAGAAATTAGAATAAATGAAAGTGGGGAGGAATAGGATGGAAGGAAACACAACCAGAAATAGAAAATGTGGGAAAAATATTGAAGCAACTTCTCTGATGGACTTATGATAAAGAAAGTGATCCATCGCAAAGACAGAACTGTTGGTATCTGAACACAGACAGCAATACACATTTTTCTCTCACTTTATTTTTTATTGAGTTTTCTCTATCCTGGGGGGGGGAGGGAAGATCATGTTTACTTCTAGAAGAAGACTAATGTAGTGATATGAAAATAACTTTATTAAATGTAGGAAGCAAAAAAGAAAAATTTTCTTTTAAAATATACAGAGATATGAGATAAATTTATAGAAATACAAGCCATTCCCCAATTGATAAATGATCAGGATGTTTTCAGATGAAAAAATCAAAGTTATCTATGAGTATAAGAAGAAATGTTTTAGATCACTATTGATTAGGGAAATGAAAATTAAAACAGCTCTGTGGTTATACCTGCCAATATCAGGTGTAATTGGCTAATATGACAATAAAGGAAAATGATAAATAATGAAGAGGAGATGGGAATAATAGAACACAAATACACTATTTGGGTAGTTGTGAACTGATTTAGCCATTTGGAGAGCAATTTAGTACTATGGCCAAAGGGCTATTAAACTGTGTTTGTCTTTTGATACAATATTATCCTGACCAACATGTACAAAAATAATATTAGTGGAAATTTTTGAATAGGGTAAAAATTAGAAATTGAGGGGATGCCCAGCAATTGGGAAATGTCTGAACAAGTTATAGTATGTGCATATAATAGCATACTATCAATTTTTAAGAAATCAGGTGGCTTTCAAAAAATCCTGGAAAGGCTTACATAAACTTATGCTGACTGAAGTTGAAGAACTATAAGAATATTTTACATATTAACAGTAATATTGTATGATGATCAACTATGATAGACTTAGTTTTTCTCTGCAATACAGTGATCAAAGACAATTTCAAAGGATTTGGGATGAAAAATGCTACCCATATCCAGAAAAAAATGAGCTATAAAGCCGGAATGCAGAATGATGCATAATATTTTCAATTTTAAAAATGTGTTTTTTTCTATCTCATAATTTCATTTTAATTTTTCTTTCACAATATGCATAAATATGATTAATATGCCTGTACATATAAAACCTTTAACAATATGGTTCAGGGAAAATTGCTAGGGGGAGGGGGTTGACAAGTATCAGTGTAGGTTTGTTTATCAATGAAGTAATCACATGGCTCTATGACTTCAGAGTGTTAATAAAGTCCATAAATTTTAATTCACAAATTACTGCAAAACAAAAAAGCAAGTAAATCCAGAGTTCTTTAAGGAGGACACAAAGAAAGTGAATTTAAACAGATATTAAATTAAACAAAGAATGAAATATCTACAAGGGTGAACATAAAAAAGTGCTAATAAGGGGCAAATGGAGGAGGGAGAAAAGGAATGCAGCTTTAAGTAACAGCCAGACTAATTAACTAAGATTAACTAAAATCATCTAAGATCAGCAGTTTGTAGAAAATGAACAGAAGTTTTAAAAGAAGTTTGCAGGAAGGAGTCAGGGGAAGATTTAGGATGGTACCAGTAGGGGCTAAAAGTAGCTGAATGTTTGACAGAAGTTTGAATTTTTTTCATCCCCAAAATTTTTGTCTAATAGTGAATTCTTATCCCCGAAGCTAATGTCATGGGGTTTGTCAAAGAGTAGTATATTGTAGTCATTTTCTTCTGTATCTTTTGAACTTCCCCTAATCCACTCATCCATCACTCTAGTTCTCAATCAGTATCAGGCAGTTTTGATATATAGTTTCAAATCTGGTAGTGTTAGGGCACCTTCCTTTACATTTTTTGTCAGTTTTTTTTTTTTATATTCTTGACCTTTTCTTTACATACATGAATTTTGTTACTTATTTTTTCTAGTTCAGTAAAATAAATATTTGGTAGTTTGAAGACATTGAATAAATAATTTAATTTGGGTAGAATTGTAATTTTTATTGCATTAAACTCATCTTAATTATGCACAGTTGACATTTTGGATTAACATTTATTTGGATCTGACTTTATATAAGTGAGAAGTGCTATATAACTGTTCTCATATACCTTTTTTGGGTTTGTCTTGGGAAGTAGATTCTCAAGTATTTCATGTGGTCTATGGATACTTTAAATGGAATTTCTCTTTCTAACCCTTGCTCTTTAGTATATTATATATATATATAAATATATATTATATGTATATAATATATATTTATATATACATATATATGAATATAAATAAATTCTGATGATTTGTGTGAATTTTTGTTTTGTCCTACTGCTTTGTTGAAATTGTTAATTGTTTCAAGGAGTTTTTAAGATTCTTTTCTCAGGTTCTCTAAATATGAGTGAAACCATTGCTTCTTCATTCACAATTTTGATTCATTCAATTGCTTTTCCTTCTCTTATTGCTAAAGCTAACATTTCTAATACAATATTGAATAGAAATTGTGATAATGTGCATCCTTGTTTCATCACTGATCTTACTGGAAATGTTCTGAGTTTAATCTCCCTTATATATAATGTTTGTTGATGATTTTAAATATTTGCTATTCATTATTTTAAAGAAAACTCTACTTATTCCTAAAACTTCTAGTGTTTTTAATAGGAATGAATATTGTATCTTATCAAAGGCTTTTTCAGCTTCTTTTGAGATAATCATATAATTTCTGTTGATTTTTGTTACTGAAATATTCAGTTATGTTGAGTGTTTTCCTAATACTGAACTATCCTTGCCTACCTGATATGAATCCTAGTTGATCATGGTGTTTTACTTTAGTAATAAATTGCTATAATCTCATTGCTAAAACTTTTTTTTAAGATGTTTTGCATCAATGTTCATTAGAGAGATTGATCTATAATTTTCTTTGTTTTAGTTCTTCCTGGTTTAGGTACCATGTTTGTGTAATAAATAAAATTTCACAAAACATCTTTTTCTCTAATTTTGAATTAGTTTATGAAGAATGGGAATTAGTTGTTCTTTAACTGCTTAGTTGAATTCACTTGTAAATCCATCTTTGCCTGGAGACTTTTTCTGAGGGAAATAATGATAGTTTCTTCAATTTCTTATTTTGAAATGGGGTTATTTAACTATGCTATTTCCTCTTCTGTTAATCTGGGTAGTTTATATATTTTTGTAAATATTCATCCATTCCATTCATGTTATCAAATTTATTGGCATGCAGTTCATCATAGGAGCTCTAAATTTTCTCTTTAATTATCACTTCATTGGTAGTGAGTTCACCTTTTTTTGATAATGGTAATTTGACTATCTTCTTTTTTTCAGATAAACCAGAGGTTCATGAATGTTATGGACGTTTTCAAAAAATACAACTCTTATTTTTATTTATGAGATCAATGATTTTCTTGCTTTCAATTTTATTAACTGCTCTCTTGAATTTTTATAATTTCTAATTTGATATTTTATTGGGCAATCTTTAATTTATTTTTCTACCTTTTTTAGTTGCATAACTGTTTCATGATTTCCTCTTTCTCTATTTTAGAGATGTGAAGTTTCCCCTCAAAATTTTCTTGGCTACATACATACATTTTGGCATGATGTCTCATTATTATTATTTTCTTTTATGTAATTATTATTTCTCTGATTTTGTTTTATTGATTCAGAATATAAAATTATTTAATTTCAAATTAGCTTTTGGTTTTTTCTTTTCTTGACCATTTATTATATATAATTTTTATTGTACCATATTCTGAGCAGTTTGTATTTAAATTTTATGCCTTTCTGCATTTGATTATAATATTTTTATGCCCTTGTACATGGTAAATTTTGGCATGGCTGCCATGTGATGCTGAGTATCTTCTTTTCTATCCTAATTAAGTTTTTGCCAGATGTCCATTATAGCTAAGTTTTCTAAGATTTCATTCACCTTTTTAAATTCCTTCTTGTTTATTTTGTGGTTAGATTTATCTCATTTGGAGAGAGGGAGATTTAGGTTCTCCATTATCAAAATGTTTCTCTCTATGTCTGCTTGAATTAACTTAACTTTTCCTCTAGGAATTTAGATGTTGCACCACTAGATACATATATGTTTAAAAAGGCCTTTTAGATAGTGCTGTTGAAGAAGATGTATTTTCCTTCTTTATCCTTTTCAAATGAGGTATAATTTTTTGCTTTATCCGAGATCAAGATCATTACAACTGATTTTCTTTTACTTCAGGTGAAGCATAATATATTTTGCTCCATCATTTCACTTTTATTCTGTGTGTATCTCTCTGCTTCATATGTGTTTCTCAAAACCAACATATTGTAGAATTCTGGATATTTCTTGGGATCCTCTAGGTGTAGCACCATTTCATCTGCAAAGAGTGAGAGTTCTGTTGCTTCCTTCCCAATTCTAATTCCTTTAATTTCTTTTTCTTTTGTAATTGCTGAAGCTAACATTTCTAATACAATATTGAATAGTACTGGTAATAATGGGCCTCCTTGTTTCATCCCTTATGTTATTGAGAATGCCTCTAGCCTCTTCCCATTGAATATAATACTTGTTGATGGTTTCAGATAGATACTGTTTATTATGCCAATGAACAGTCCATTTATTCCTACACTCTCTAGTGTTTTTAGTAAAAATGGGTATTGTATTTTGTCAAAAGCATTTTCAGCATCTATTGATATGATCATATAATTTCAGATATGTTTGTTGTGGATATAATTGATTATACTAAAAGTTTTCCTAATACTGAGTCAACCCTTCATTCCCAGGATAAATCCTACTTGGTCAAAATGTATTATCCTATTGATAACCTGTTGTAATCATTTTTCTAAGACTTTATTTAATACTTTTGCATCTATATTCATCATGGAGATGGGTCTGTAATTTTCTTTCTCTGTTTTAACACTTCCTGGTGTAGGTATCAGCACAATATTGGTGTCATGGAAAGAGTTAGGCAGAGTTCAGTCTTCACCTATTTTTCCAGAGAGATTATATGGAATTGGAACCAATTGTTCCTTAAATGTTTGATAGAATAGACTTATGAATCCATCTGGTCCTGGAGATTTTTTCTTAGGGATTTCAATGACAGCTTGTTGAATTTCTTTTTCTGAGATAGGGTTGTTTATGTATTTAATCTCCTCTTCATTTGACCTGGGCAAGTTATATTTTTTGTAAATATTTATCCATTTCACTTAGATTGTCAAATTTATTGGTATAGAGTTGGACAAAATAATTTTGAATTATTACTATAATTTCATCTTCATTGGTGGTGAGTTCACCTTTTTCATTTATGATACAATTTGGTTTTCTTCTTTCTTTTGTTTAACATCCAATTGACCAAAGGTTTATCAATTTTATTGGTTTTTACATAAAGCCTAATTTTGGTTTTATTTATTAAATCAATAATGTTTTACTTTCAATTTTATTAATTTCTCCTTTAATTTTTAGAATTTCTAATTTGGCATTTAATTGGGGTCTTTTAATTTGTTCTTTCTCTAATTGTTTTAGTTGAATAGTTAGTTCATTGATTTCCTCTTTCTCTAATTTATTCACGTAAGCATTAAAATATATATAATATATCCCCAGACAGCCACTTTGAGTCAATCCCATAGGTTTTGGTATGATAAAAAATTCAAGTCATTCTATAATTTGTTGTTTGATCCACTCATTCTTTAAAGTGAAGTTATTCAGTTTCCAATTAGTTCCCGGTCTATATCTCCCTGGCCCAATATTACATATGACTTTTATTGCATTGTGATCTGAGAAAGATTTATTCACTATTTCTGCAGTTGATCATTACGTTTTCATGCCCTAGTGCATAGCCAATTTTTGTATAAGTGCCATGTACTACAGAGAAAAAAGTTATATTCCTTTCTAGCCCCATTCAATTTCCTCCAAAAATCTATCATATCCAGATTTTCTAACAAACTATTTACCCCTTTAACTTCTTTCTTGTTTAATTTATGATTCGATTTATCTAGATCTGAGAGTGAGAGGTTGAGGTCTCCCACAAGTAGAGTTTTGCTGTCTATGTCTTTCCGTAGTTCTTTCAGATTCTCCTCTAAGAATCTGAATGCTATCCCATTGGGTGCATATATATTCAGTATTGAAATCACTTTATTGTCTATGGTACCTTTTAGGAGGATATAGTTTCCTTCCTTATCTCTTTTAATGCTATCTATTTTTGCCACTGCTTTGTCTGAGATAAGGATTGCTAACCCTGCTTTTTATACTTCAGTTGAAGTAAAATATATTTTGCTCCAATCATTTACCTTTACTCTATACGTATCTCTCTGCTTCAAATGAGTTCCTTGTAAGCAGCACATTGTAGGATTCTGGTTTTTAATCTACTCTGCTGTTTGTTTACATTTTAAGGGAGAGTTCATTCCATTCACATTCAAAGCTATAATTACTAACTATTCAATGCCCTCCATGCTATCTTCCCTTTACTTGTATTTTCCTCTTTCCCCCACCTTTTATCCACATTCCTCAGTATTTTGTTTCTGAATATCACCCCCTTCAGTGTGTTTACCCTCCTATATCCACCCCCTCACTCCCCTTTTGTCCCCTTTCACTTTTTCCCTTTTCCCTTCCCTTCCTTCTGTTAGTTCCCCTTTTTTTCCTCCCCTCCCTTTTTCTGTTCTCCACCCCCTTTTCCCCTTTTAATACTTGAAGGGTTAGATGGTTTTTAAGTTAACTGAGTATGTGTGTAAGTTAACTTTAAGTCAAGTACGATGGGAAGTAGATTCAGGTGTTTCTCATCTCCTTCCTTCTTCCCCTCTATTACCATAGGTCTTTTGTACCTCTTAATGTATTTCTGTTAAGAAGTTTGTTTCATATCATAGGTGGGGAAAGATCAGGAGACTTAAGAACTTTGCCTGTCTTTTCTCCATCATCTTGGCCAAAGTCAGGATTCTGGGTTTTGATCCATTCTGTTATCCACCACTGTTTTATGGGACAATTCATCCTGTTTGCATTTACACTTAAGATTACTAATTCTGTAGTTCCCTCCATCCTTTCTTTCCCTTTGTGAGATAAAATGAAACTCACACAAATCAAGAGTCCAGAATCTGTGTCAGGGAATTGAAAGGTCTTTATTTCCTCGAGGAAAAGTCACACTCCATTTCAAAGTAATAATATCCAGCAGGGTGTGTGTCAAAAATGAAAACATGTAGATCATATCTTTAGTAATTAATAATCCTTTTTCTAAATTATTTCTTTTCCCACCATTGGTTGTTGAGACAAACTCACATTCTACTTCCTAATATCAGACAACCAGTTCATGGCAAATTCAATCCTCATTATCTGAATAATTCATAATTAATCTTTATCCTATTGGAAAGTGACAGTTTCCAATTCCATATTACCATAATTACTCATAGCTTAATCTATACCCTATTAACATGATGTTTTACAAACCTTCATTCTGCATTTCCTTTGACTAATTTTGCAGATGTCTAATCAGAAAGATAGCGTCGATTCAGTTCTCCTTAAGATTACCTCATGTTCCAAGAATATGGAGACCACACAATTCTTACTTCTAAATAAAAAATAAAGATAAAGTGAAACAGAAGTGTATTAATGAGAAGGTAGTACTGAAGGTCATTCTCATCACCTGAGCAAAAGAATATTTTCTTTCTGTATATGAACATCACAACCCATGGGCAAGAGATAGAAAGAGAAATTCCTTCGAAAGCAATTGTAGACAACATTAAATCCTTGGGAATCTACCTCCCAAGGCAAAATCAAGAAATCATATGGGAAAAGTTTTCATGAAGAAACTTCACAAGAAACCATCTCTCACATCCCCATTTATATTTATCCCTTTGCTTCCTTCTTATTCCTCCTCACCAAAGTTTGATTCCCTTTCCCCTTTAACATTTCTATTAAAATTTATCTTTCAGGTTATTTTCACTTATACCACTAAAGTTCTTCCCTTGTTTCAGTCTCTTCTTCCCTTATCTTTCCCTTCCACTACCCCAGCCTTTCCTGTAGAGTTTCATGGATCTTCAAACACAAGTGGGAATGTATCATATTCCTTCTCTAAACCAATTTTGAATAGAATGTACTCAATGTTCACAGCCTCCCTTCTTTCCCTCTAAAATTATAAATCTTTGTGTCTCTTTACCTTGTGTCATTTAACACAAAAGAACTATTTATCCAGTATCAGCAATCACAGTTTGATCAATTGACTGTTTGATAAGCTCAAATGTTTATCAAAATCTGATCACAGCTCAGTTTATTGATTTATTCTTTGATAAGCAGAATTTCCTCAAATTCACTAAGTACCCACCTCCAGTCATTCAAACTTGAGTCTGAGAGGTGCTGTGTGAGTCTGATTGTGTTTCTATTGTATTTAAATTGCTTCATTTTTACTACTTCCAGTATCTTCTCCTGTATTTGAGATTTCTGGAATTTAACTATTACAGAATTTTTACCCTGGGATGTCTTTCTGGATATGTCCCGTATACTCTTTCATTGGTTATATATATATAGATTCAGACAGTTTTCCCTGATAATTTCCTGTATGATGTTTTCCAGGTTCTTTTTTGATCAAAGACTTCTGGTAGTGTGATGATTAGTAAATTATCTTTCCTGGATCAATTTTCCAGTTCATTTGTTTTTCCTAAAAGTTATTATATGCTTTTTTCCATTTTTTTCCATTTTTTTATTTGGTTTGATGAAATCTGGTTATCTTGTAGATTCTTTGGTTTTCTATTTGTTCAATTTTGCTTTTTAAGGATTTATTTTCAATTAACTTGCATTTACTTTTCTAGGTGGTTGTTTTTACTTTTAATAAAGTTGATTCCTTTGGTCAATTTTTCATAATTTTCCTGAGTGACACATTTTTTCCATTTTTTCTTCTTCTCTTAGTTTTTAAATTCTTTTTAAGGTCTTCTATGAGCTTTCAGGTTTGAGTCCAATTAGTAGACATTTTTGAGACTTCTTCTGTGAGTAATTTTTCACTTATTATTTTCTTCCCATTGTTATTGTTATCATATTTATCTGCAAAGGAGTATTCTATAGTGAATGCTCTTGTCACTTTTTTGCTCATCTTTGTTGTTTTAGCTCTGGTCCTGCCTGGGGTATAGGGACTATAGATCCAAACGTTTTATACTGGGGCTGGGGTCTGATCTCTGACTTGTCATTGAACAAGATGTTTACTATTCTTTGTAGATCTTATTTTTGTAGAGGTTTCTGTCTTCCTTTATGTCCAGATACTGCCTATTCAGTGCTTTGTTCCCAATTCAGATCTGTCTTTTGTCCAGGTGTTCTTAGTGTTCAGATTTTGTTTGAGTTTTGTACCATCCCTGGTGGCTTAATACCTAGTTGTCAGGACTTATGCTGTTGTTAAGCTGTCAGGACTTGGACTGCACTGTGGTTTAAAGCCCCCCCACTGCTTTGCTGACTCTCCCACCTTGCTTGGTCTTATTAACCCATTGGAACTAACTATATCTATATTTTTTGGTTCAACAGTTTCACCTTCTACCAAAGGAATTATGTGGACATGGGTTAGAAACCTCTATTAGCTGCTTTACATAAGCAATAATAAAAAATATAGATAGGGTAAAAAAAGTTTTCTAAATTCTTATCTTGTCATTTTCCTACTCAAAATTCTTTGGTAACTACCCATTGGCTGCTTAATTCAGAAAAAACGTTATTCATCAATCATTCAATGCCCTCTACAGTCTATATGCAAATAACCTTAAAATTACTGCTCTTTATATACTTTATATGCCCATCAAGTTCACTCATAGTTT